>NW_025335297.1:1038561-1085262 GCF_004798865.1 Varanus komodoensis
GGGCCCTCTTGCTCAGAAGAGGCAGTGTGACGGGGGTTTGCCCTTTGTTTACCTGCTACCTGGAAATTAACAGATGGCTGGGGCCAGGTAAAGAGTGATCTCATGCCATGGAAGAATGAACACCTGTGATATCCTGGATTGAGGGCTTTGCTGTCAGTATTTGCTGTCAACATATGGAGGCCAGCTTAAATGGATTCTTATTTCACTATTTGTTTTGCTTTCATTGAAGCCTGTGCTTAATTGCGAGAAAGTTGTATGCGTTACCTATAAATCCATGTGCTT
The DNA here is from genome assembly GCF_004798865.1 of Varanus komodoensis. Classification (NCBI taxonomy): domain Eukaryota; kingdom Metazoa; phylum Chordata; class Lepidosauria; order Squamata; family Varanidae; genus Varanus; species Varanus komodoensis. The sequence goes on from NW_025335297.1 coordinate 1,038,844, forward strand.
ATATTAAAAAATGGAAAAGATAATAAAAGGATTCTAGTGCCCGTAGGCCTCATGTTCGAGACCCTTCCCATATATTATGCCTTTACTCAGGTGCTGGATCTGCAGCAAGCCAGCAGAGAGATGCCTGTCAGTTGCAAGCATGCTGCATTGTGCAAGGTCTTCCAACTCACCCAGCGCATGCCGAACTGAGGTACTGGTAACATGTGTGCTCCCCCACTCCAGCCCTGTTTATGCCAGGGCAAGCAGTGGGGTCCACATCTGCATCAGGAACACTATTTATTTATGTATTTATGTATTTATTTCTGTGCCACCAAATAGTTGCAAAGACTCTCTAGGCAGCATGTAACTGGAAATATGGCATGGGCGGCAGGGAACTTTAATCCTTCCCCCCTGCTGGAGACTCACTCTGGACTGGGATCTCTGTGCCTTCATTTTATGCCGCCAAATACTGGCCCATGAAAGCAAATCGGTTGCTGTTTATCAACATATATTGGAGGTGTAATTTGTACGTGGACCAGGGGAGGTTAAAGCCCCCAACAGCCTGGGTCACCATGGTCCCTCCTTTTGTGGGCAGCAGGGGAAACTAGCATAGGCTGAGAATGGGGCCTCCTGGGGGATGGAACAGCCAATAGCTGCCCACAGTGTGGGACAAGCCAAGGATTCCCACAGCAGCATTTAGAAGGGCAGAATGGCAGTGAGTGCTAAACCCCTGGGACAAAAGAGCGGAGCAAAGTCAGGATAATCTAGCTGGCAGCTGGCATGTGGAAACACATAGACCCAATGCACAAAGCACATTACATCCAGTAGCCCCTTGGTGAAGGATACTCTTGAAGGGGTATGTGAATCGCAGCACCTTTGTAGGCTGGGATGACAAGAGTGACTCCTAAAGGTCATACTACTGAATTGGTCCAGGACCCGAACATGCACATCTTCCTGACTCGCTCTCCTTTCTTTCTCCTCAGATGAGCTGAGCTCTTTGCATGGTTTTCCAGTGGTGGAAGTGCAGCAGCTGGGAGATCCAAGGAGAGAAGTTGCGCTTCTGCTTGATGTGACTTGTGGATCTTGAAGAGCCTAAGTGGACTTTCAGAGATTGTGTTCTACCAGTCGAATGAGATCCCATAAAACTCTGAACCGTGGGATGACTGTGCAGCTAAGATGCGCCAACAATGGGGTTGAATTGCAGGAGGGGTGAACATCCCTGTGGACAGGGCCGATCTTACTGCTTTTCTAGCGTTGCTTAGTGCCTGGACTGTGTCTTCTCCTGGCAAGATCAGCTCTGACCTTCGAAACAGTTCTCAGCTTGCACTGTTCGGACATATTGTAAATGCAGAGAGGTCCGCCTGGCGCCATCGTTATTTGCTTTTCTGCACCAGGCCAAGACCTTTTTATTTAAACGTCATTTTAATTGTTAATTTTATTTATTGATTTTAACAACTTTGGGCAGGATGTCTCCAACTGTATTTTATTGTATCTATGATACTTATTCATGTTTGTAAGTCGCCCAGAGGCTTATGCGAATGGGGCGGCATATAAGTCTGCTAGCTAGCTAAATAAATAAATGGGGCTGTTTTTGAAGAACTTTCAGAAACTGGCTGATCCAGAGGGCAGAAGCCAAGATTTTGCAAAACCATTTCGCAAATGATATTGCTGTACTTTTCGCATGCTGCCCAAACATTGCATGGCTTTCCAGATAACCAAGTGGTTCAGCTGATTGTGATTTCAGGAGATCATGTTAAATTTTGACCCATCATTAGTAGAAGAGACTTTGCATTCAAAGTTCATTTTTCTATTGAAAAAAATAATTCTCCAATATTTATTTATTTATGTTTGCTTATGTATGGCACTTGTATGCCAACCCATAGCCAAAGGTTCTCTGGGTGACTCACAGCGCAGCCATAAACTGTGATACAGGATAAAAATAGAAAACACATAAAAATAAATAGCAATAATAACTATGCCAATGAAACCGAGTAAACATACAATATGAATACAAAAATAGAAATAGAAATACAACAGGAGGAATAAGCACAATGTAACCATTAAAGCAACAAACCAGTCAAACAGTAATCCAGCATCAAGACCAATCATCATGCTCTAAAAACAGATACTAAATAAAAAAGTCTCAACTTGGTGCCAAAAGCAAGGTAAAGCGGGTGCCGGTTGCATCTCCCTTGGGAGGGAATTCCAAAGGTGAGGTGTGACTACAGAGAAGGCCCTTTTCCTCTCAAATTCCCCCCTCTCCTCATTTGGGGAGGGGGTTCGGGAAGGAGGGCTTCCATTGATGACCTGAGTGGTCTGGTAGGGATATATGCACACAGGTGTTCCTTTAGCTATCCCGGTCCCAAGCCGTTTAAGGCTTTGTATATTAGCACGAGCACTTTGAATTGGGCCCGGGCAATGGCAGGCAAACCATGCAGTTGGCGGAGGACCAGCGTGATATGTTCTCTGGGGATGGTCCTTCTTGGTGACCACTCTGCTCTGCGTTGGATTAATTGGAGAGCCTGGACTGTCTTCAAAGGCAGCCCTATGCAGAGCGCATTACAGTAATCCAGGCAAGAGGTTAGCAGCACATAGATAACTGTGGCAAGGCTCTGCTTGACCAAGTAGGAGCGTAGCTGGAAGATCAGCCTAAGCTGCGAGACTGTGCTCCTGGCTACTGAGGCCACCTGAGAAACAAGGGAGAGCTCAGGCTCCAGGAGCACCCCAGGCTACAAACCATCTCTCTTAGGGGGAGTGCCATCTCTTGCATCCCGTGATCATCCAGGCACCAGTATTGGAAGGACAGGATCAGTATGAGTGGAGTGCCAATCCCATCTGACCAGGCTCCCGTGAGGTCTTCCTTGCCTGGAATTGACGGAGCCCCAGCGCTGTCTATAGAAATCGGCCTCGAATTCGCGGCAGCAGGGTGGAGCCAGCCACCTGGCTCTGAGGTCCTGGTCGGTGATCGGGAACCGAAACAATCGGGATGTCTGTCAGGCCCTGCACAGAAGTGAATGCTTGGGAGTGATGGTGACGGGAGTCGCATCTTGGTCCTGAGGTGGGATCGGTCTGCGTGTTCCATGGGTGGCAGTACACGGATTTCTCCTTCCAAAAAAGAAGCAAGCCGTGGAGGGGGTGGAGGCTGAGCCCTGCCTTCCTGTGCTGGCCTTGATACAGCAGAGGAAGATCGGTGTGGCTCCTGTTCAGGCACCGTCTCTTCGGTACGTGGGAGGGCAGCTGGAGGAGGCACGTTTTAGTGCGTTTGGGAGCATTTGGCGCCATCTTGCTCCTCCTCAAAACTGGGCATTTTCAGAGCTTTATTTTTCTTATCCACTCTTTAAGGCTTCCCTGCTTTGATCTCTTCTCCTGGGGAACATTTGTCTGTCTGCTGGAGGTAGGCACACCTGAGGTGGTCACTTGAGGGGAGCTGTCTGCATGTAAAGTGCAGCTCCAGAATGTGGCTCTTCATGGTCTCTGTGCATCATGCATGCGGGCTCTGTGTTCGAGTATGGAGTTGTTTTGGAAAGATCCCAAAGCTGATGATGATTGTGCATGGGGAGTCTGGCCCCTGGGCAAACCCAGCGTGTGGGGAGGGGCTCCCACTGAGACCTCACTTCTTCTCTGACCACCATTGTGAGCTGATCAGGAAGTTTCTCCTCTACTACTTACCTCATGAACATTTGCCTCTTCAATTCGACTCCGACCTTCTATCATCTCCAGGTATCTTCCACTTCATTTCTTCTTTCTAAAAGAAAGAAGGAAAGAAAAGAATATAATTTTTCCCACTTTCCCTTCCAACAAAATGGTGCTCAAGGCCCTGTTCTGCAACTGCGTGGATTGTGGAAGCAAGTTACTGCCTACTCACACACAATCCCTGTGCCTTTTTTTGCCTGGGAGAAACCATGTTGATGCCTGGTACCATCAAGCATGTACTAACCAGGTGAGAATACTCTACGGCCAGATAACATTTGGTCATACTACCAACAGCTCCCCATGTTTTCATGAAATGCACAGCTGTTGTTTGCGCTCACCTCTGTCTCAGTGGGGTCCATATATACCCCCATTTGGATGATTGGCTCATTGTTGCCTCATCTAGAGAAGCTTCCACTCAGGCTACTAATTTAACAGAGGAAAAACATGGTAAATAAGCACTAGATGTGAGAATCAATCACTTGGATTGTACAATATGTTTGCCTGCAACTAAAACCTCGGAAGCCAGAAATAGTTCCCTATTCTCAGATGTACAGAAGAGAAATGCAATAGCACGCAGTTCCTCTAAACCAATCGTCAGGTTACACGGTTCATCGCTTCCTCTGCTTGTTTTGCCTCTCCCCTTGGACCCAGTGGCTGGCCACCTGGCAGCTGTTTATCAGTAAAACAACACATTTCATTGTTATTGTCTTTCCTTTAACTAAAGAACAAATGCAGAACAGCTGTCTCCACAGCCTGACATGTTCAGCTTGGTTGTACCTTCTTCCAGACAGAGAAGTCAGGCTGGTAAACTTGTATGGCTCTCTGGATGGGTTACAAGATACAAGAAACAAACTACAGCAAACTGTGTCTTGTCTTCATGGATTGTGTTTTGGCACCATGCTTCTGTTGGTGACCTTTTTCAGCTTGACTCTGATTTTTATATTACTAGTTCATAGTCATCTCCACAATCTGTATCTCATGAATCCAATTATATAGTTAACTTGATTTCTCCCTTGGTCCTCTGGTGAAGTCCATTTGACAGTCATCTGAAGTATGTATTTCCAGTGAACAAATGGCTGGCCTCACATAATTATTCTATGAGTCACTTTCCTCCTCTGTTTCTGATCCCTATGCCAAATTTTCATATGATGTATGATTCTGCTTTGTTTCCTACTTTTGTATTCCAGTCACCTAGGCTTATCAGAATATCTTGTTTTGGAGTGCTGTCAATATCCTCTCTGGCACGTGAACAGAAGGATCTGATTCCTCCCCTCCTCCTCCTCCTCCTCCTCCTCCTCCTCCAGGATCTGTTGGTGGAACATAAGCTTGAATTATGGTTATGTTGACAGGTTTTCCGAGAATTTTGATTAATATTATTCAGTTGGACTTTGCATTACAGCCTCTTACTGCCCGTGCAACATCTTGCCTCAGTATTAGAGCCATTCCATTTCTTCTGAGTTTGTCTTTTGCAGAATAAAAGAGTTTGTGCTTATTGGACTCAAAATGTCCCATTTCAATCCACTTTAGTTTGCTCACACCACATCATTGGTGATGTTCAGCCATTCCATTTCTTGTTTTATAGTTTGCCTTGATCTATACTCCCCATGTTCCAAGGCCCAACAGTACGGGTTGTGTACCACTGGCCTTCCCTTTCACCCCTGGTACCTCAGCCACTAGACTTCCTTTTGGCTTTGATCTAGTCATGTCATTAGTGACAGCACTTTTCCTGCTTTGCTCTTCCCCAGTAGCCTTCCAACATGGGGATCTCATCTTCTCGTTTCCTTTTGGATAATTTCTCCACAGGGTTTTCAAGGTAAAAAATATCCAGAAGTGATCTGTTACCGCTTCTTCTGCACTGTACTAACCAGAGTAGCTTGAGCTTCACGCCATGGTCTTTGAACGATCCTCTGCCAGTGTCACCCTCAGCTACTGTTCTTCAGGAGAGTCTCTGCATTCTCTTCTGCTGATGAGACTCTTCCTCCTAAAGAAGGTGGCTACGTCTTAGGTTGGGATATCCAGGCTGACCATTTCGCCTTGGGAGACCTGCTAGGCGAGTCTGGCCACCGGGCGACATTGCTCTTTGCCTCTCTGACACTCGCAGACCTCTCTCACCATGCATGGTGTGCATCCAAGAGGGGAGCTGACCTGAAAAGGGGGTGTTAACAATGGGCTGGCGGTACTCCAAAGTCAGAGGTTCAGAGCAGTTTTCTGCAGACTGTGTTAAATACTGGTGTCAGTGTTATACTTGTGGATCGACCCTTGGTGCCTTCCTTTCCTGTATCGCCTTTCCTTTCTTATTGTATCTCGTGAAAATGAATTAAGAAAGGGTAGAATTACAAGCATGCCGGGCTTATGGCTCGGAGGCAGCATCCCGACATGGCGGGTCGAGGAGCAGCTTTCGCCAAACTGGCACCGCAGGGCAGGGCGCCTCGATGGAGACCTCGAACTGGCTTCTGCTGGGCTGCTGAACGGCCCGTTCCTGGAAGCGCCGCCGCAGTCCTGGAACTGGGGGCGTGCAGGTAGCGGGGCGGGGGCGGTGGGGCGGTTGGAGGCCGGCGTGGCTGGAAGAAGGGGCCAAAGACCCACGATCGCGCATCTTTCCCAGGGTGCTGCCACTTGCTCCCAGTTTATGGCCCATGGAGGCGTGGTCGCCTCTGATATTTGCTCTGTAAACTCTGGATGCGGACCTCCGTCCCTTAAAAAGCCTCCCGTGCAGAGCCTCCCTTTGGCACGGCCGGAGCAGCACTTTGTACAGCCATTGGGAGCTGGATACTTAATGCCATTCTCATCATTGTCCTCGTCATCAGAAGCCCCACTTCATCAGGTGAATGGGTGGATGCCCTGTGCTGTGTCCTCTGTCGCCACAGGCCTTCCTGCCCCTCCAAACATTTCTCGTTCTGCCCTGAGGGGTTACCAGCTTCACTGGGGGCAGAGCCAGAGTGGTGCAGGGGTCACAGTGCTGGGCTGGGGCTCTGGGTTCAAGTCCCCAGTGTGCTGAGAAGCTCTTGGTGTGTCTTTGGGCCTAGCACTGCTTCTCACTAACTCACCTCAGAAGCCAATGGGGATCCAATGGAGTGGGAGAACCATGCTGGTTGCCTCCTCCCCCTTGACAAAGGAGAAAAGGCAGGGCATAAGTGTAATCATAAATATAAAAATATTCACAGAATCCACCTGATGCTGATGGGCCAAGGACTGCCCATCCGGGAGTGAGTGGCAGCCCTGGTGGAAACTGTGGCCCTGCCTGTACCCCAGCACCAAGGTGGGCACCAAGCTGTCCACTTCTTTCCCCCAGGATCCGCCTTGCCTGTTTCCCCATCGCCTATGCAGGCAGGCACGGGAAGCTGCCATGTTCGGTGTCAGACCTTTGGTCTGTCCCGCCCAGGATTCTCTGCGGTGATCGGCAGCAGCTCCGGAGGTCGTTTCTCAGTCCTACCCGCAGAAGCCGGGGACTTCCAAGCACCCTGGATCTTTCTGCATGCAGTGCATGCGCTCCGTCAATCTGCCACCCTCCCTCCCCCAGTGCACCTGAGTCTCGGGCACTCAGGACTTAGAGGTAGGAAGGGAGGTGGGGCGTGGTTGCTCAGCCCCCTGATTGTGGCAAAGCTCCCCTCATGGTCGCAGTAGCTGTACTAAGATGCAGGGAGCACCGATCTCACCTTCTTCACGCCTCTCGCCACAGGGACAACCCCAGCACAACTGCCAGGGGCTCCCGCCACTCCAGTGGGCTGCTGTCCAGATGGCTGGGCTGGCTACGAAAGGAGATGCTACCATTTTGCCGAGGCAGAGAAGAACTGGACATCCAGCAAGTCCGACTGCTCCTCCCTCAACGCCTCTTTGACAGTAGTCGACTCCCAAGAAGAGATGGTGAGCCGCAGGACACGGGCTGCAGCTGTGGCCAGTCCAATCCACTGCATGTTCCCATTCAGTTCAGTGATCTGGATGGGATGTTTGGATCTCCAAGGAAATTATGTCTCCCCACAAGATGTGGAAAGGCACAAGATCTGGTCCATGTCTTCCTGCATTTAAGTGCCATCATGTGTTATGCCCCTGACAGAGCTAGTGCATTTTTACCCTCCTTCCATTTTAGAAGTCCAATTTTCTATTGATTTCCACGGATGGCATTTTTGGATGATTCACCAAAACAGTCAGTTGAGTCTTGTTTTCTATCCAAAGGTTTTGCACAGCTGTGCTGCTTGGTATTCTTCTGGCCTGAGAAAACATGGTCTCAAGATCTGGGTTAGGTTATTATGATTGACCTAACGTTCTTGTATCAGCAGCAAATGGAGTTTGCCTGGACTGGGGATGGTATGTGTGCATATATATTTTTAACCTCTGTTAAGAACTTCCTGAGACGCTATAAAACTCCTGCTGACTACTGGATTGGCCTCCGAAGAGATCTAGAAACAGATCCCTGGAGATGGATCGATGGTACCATTTTCAACAACTGGTGAGTCCGGAAACTGGCAGTTTCTCAGAAAGACCGGGCATGAAACTATCAAGGCACATGCAAATATTTCAGGGATTTCTCTACAGTAGCTTAGACCTAAATGGAAACAGTGGAGCAAAACAGAGAGGTGGGTGTAGTTTTAAGCTTTCCTGATACAAAAACATTTAGAAGAGCATCCAGCAAAGAATATCCATTGACCGCTTAGCAACCTTGTGGACTGGTTGTTAAGCCTTGACTTGGCCCCTTTCGCTGCTTTGTTCCCCAATTTCCTTTGGGTGTTCCTTTCTGCTCTGTGATGTGATGCTATTTCTCAGGGTTCCTGCTCCTGTGAATGTTTGGACATCTGTTGTGTTGCTCTTCAGGTTTCCAGTCGGTGGACTAGGAGAATGCGCTTACGTGAACCAGAGAGGCATCGCCAGCTCCAGCTGCGCCATAGAGCAAGCCTGGATCTGCAGCAAGCCGGCAAGCAGGTGACGATCCGCACGCCTGGCGCTGCGTCGCACCAGCTCTGCCCTCCCCCTGCCCACGGCTCCCAGGTAATGACAAGTCGCGTCTCCCTGCAGCCGCCGCCGCCACCGAAGGGCCCAGGTTACCTTTGTGCTGTGACGGCCGCAGCCTTGCAATGTGTGTCGGTGGGCCTGCCTGCGAACGTTGGCTGGGGAGACCGACCCGCCTGGTCTTTCATGGGCAGTGCTCCGCATTCGTGCCTTCCGTGCTGCTTGGCACTTTCCCTTTCCCCCAAGAGCAGGAAGTCCAGTGCCGCCAGGGCCCTCTTGCTCAGAAGAGGCAGTGTGACGGGGGTTTGCCCTTTGAATTGTTTGCCTGCTACCCGGAAAGTAACAGATGGTCGGGGGCCCAGGTAAAGAGTGATCTCATGCCATGGAAGAATGAACACCTGTGATATCATGGACTGAGGGCTTTGCTGTCAATATTTGCTATCAACAAATGGAGGTCAGCTTAAATGGATTCTTCCTTCACTATTTGTTTCGCTTTCATTGGAGCCTGTGCTTAATTGCGAGAAAGTTGTATGTGTTACCTATAAATCCATGTGCTTATATTAAAAAATGGAAAAGATAATAAAAGGATTCTGGTGCCCGCAGGCATCCGGTGAGAGACCCTTCCCATGAAGTATTCCATGACTGAAGTGCGTGACAAATGCAACAGGAAGGGAGGACCTGCACCAGGGAGCTTCTGGTGTGAAATATTTATCCTAGCTGGATCCAGACATCTTTTCTGGGAGCCTGACATGCACATCTCAGTCAGCTGAATTTCCCCATCACTCTTCTCAATGCTTCCTTGTCATCTCGTTGCAGAGATACAGTCAGGCTGTGTCGGTTGACGAAAGAAATGACTTGTTGCTCTAATATCAGAACAGATTTTTCTAGATCTGAACAATGGTGACATGAATAAGATCCCCTTAGGGCTCACCCACATCATTCCCCTTCTCAGTCTTGCTTTGAACCAGCCACTCCATACCTTTCCCTGAGCTGACCTAACCTAATATGCCTGTATGGGTTCTCCAGCAGGATCAAACGACCTTCAGAAAACCCAAACATGCTGCTTGCGTAATAGGGAAGCAGGTGAGAAGGGCAACATGCTTCCCACTCCCTGCCCTCAGTGGTACGATGGACATACTGCCCACAGGGGGGCCGTGTGAGCACTCATTCATTTGCGGGGTGCTGATGTCTTCTGCTCCCTCCCTCAGATGAATCTGTTTCTTCTCTGCTCAGGAGACCTTTACACTGTACTGGAGGAGGAGGAGGAATGGATTTTTCCAGGAACGATCATATCTTTTTGGAATCCAAAATCTTTGATAGTGGCTTGGTCTAGAAAAGCCAAAGAGGTCGCATTAACTTTGCAAATGACTTGCTCCCTGCAGAGAAAAAAACTGCTAGAAATGGATTACAGGTATTTTGCTCAAAGAAGCATAGCTGTTCAGAGTTTTTATTTTGGACTTGCAGCAAACAGCACATTAACAGCACATCGTGCTTATACGTAAACTAAAATTGAGAGCCAGCGTGGCATGGTGGGTAGAGTTGGGACTTGGGTTTGGATCTGATTCCAGTCCCCACCTGGCCAGGAGGTTCACTGAACTTTGGGCCAGTCATGGACTCTTAGCCTGACCTAACTTGCAGGGCTGGTCTGAGGAGAGAAATGAAGAGAAATGGAACCTTGTATGCCACTCCACCTTGAGTTCCTTGCAAGAAGAAAAAAGGTGAGATACAAGTGCAGTGTAAGATTAATAATAATAAAATGTCACAGCAAGAACGCCTCTTTCTGGCAAACCCATTGGTGTATTGTTGCACATTTGTCAGATGCTATTGTATGCCTTATCGGATCCTTTGTGGTATGCTTTATCTGACCACAATTACTTCCAGGAGTATATCTTGGTTCTTGAAACCTGTGAAAGAGAAGCAAATACCTGCTTATCAGAGCTGAGGCCTGCACAAGCATTTTTGTTTTCATAAGAAGCAAGGTAGCCCAAAACCCCATCCTAAGGGGTCTTTATGGGCATTTGGCATTTCTCAAAAGTGCACAAGTACTCTTAGAGCAGACAGGCTGAACAATCCTCGCTCGCCTTGATACTGCGACTGCCAGCTACTGTACTCCTGCTTTCTCCATTTCAGATCCTTGGGAAGGAGAGATCGGAAACTAAGTTGCTGGGCTCCAGGTTGGGGGGAAGACAGCAAAGGTGGGACCTCCATGGAAGTTTCAAGCTTTTTAGGAGCGTACAAACATTCTTGAGCCAGCGTGGATCCGACCAAAGGCCTGTTTAGTCCAGCATTCTGCTCGTGCAGTGGCAGGACGGTTGTCCCAGTGGGAAGCCCATGAGCAGGACAAGAATGTAGCGGCACCTTCCTGCCCATGTTCCCCAGCAACCGATGTGCATAGACACCCTGCTTCTGTCCTGCCAGGTGCATGCTGCTAACACATCTCATAGCCACCGACAGCTTTTAACATGCCACCGATGGGCCTTTAACATGCACAACAGTCCTTTAAGTTAGGCCTGGAAACCCCCAGTTTTCCACTGGTGCTGCTGGGACACTGCTGGTGTTATGAGCTGTGATTGCCAGCCCTGGAGAGCGGACAGGCAGTGGGCTGCATGCGTGGGAGCTTCCCAACCACCTTGAAAGGCTGCCCAAATGTGGTCCAGCAGTCCAGCTGGGCATGGATGCCGGGAGCAAGGTCTGTTTTTGCCAGGTCGGGATGCTGCTGGTGAATCGGCCAGGGCTGAGGAAAGGCATGGCTCGTAATGAACACACCTGGTGTCTGCATGGATGGTGCAACAGGCAAGCGGCACACTTGGTCCTTCAGAGGGAGTGTGTTCCATCAGGGCCAGTCTCGTTCCGCCACCCAGGCTGGCAGGTTCCCCTGCCGCCTTCACCACTGCAGAGCAAGCCTGGAGATGGGGCGCCCAGGCATTCTGCTCTGAGGCTGCACCACGTAGTGCCAGGGGCTGCAAGCAGACACCCACCTTCTCCGCTTCCTGCACTTGAACCACTAGTGGATCCTCTGTTCCATGACTGCTAAATTTGCTCCGGGGTCTTTGATGAGGGGCATTGTCAAAAGACAATGCAAAACAGGGGCACAGTTTGCATGTCCCAGTGGCAAACCGCGAGTTCTTTAACGCAGGATTTGCAGGGATACCCACCTTATGTGAGCTGTTTCCATTTTCCGTAAAGTATGATTGTCCTGCTTATAGACCGTGTGCATGTTATCTGAGCCCAGGTGCGGCAGGTTTATGGACTAAACAAGCCAGCATTAACCTATAGTTGTTCCAAATAGATTCAGCTCTGAAAGTTCCGTGATTTTCTGCTACAATAATTGAAAGGAAAGGAGGGGAAAAAAAGTTTCCGTAAAAGAGGAACTCACATGTTGGGATCCAGCTGAGAGCCTGTGATCCACGTCCATTTAGTTCCAGACCATTCCAGTCCTATCCAGTATCTCTGATCTGATAAAAGTTTTTGAATGAATCCCTGTATTGAAGAGAAAGTATTCTGAGGCACTAAGACTGTTGTGTTCCCCGCATTTTCCTGCCTGTTTCACAGTTGTTGAGCAGCAGAGCGTCCTACCTTTAGTATCCATCTGCTTAAAGCTCCTTTCCTGTTTCTTTCTCTCCATCCAAACACCAATCTCTGCTTCACAATTTATTTTATCGCCGCTTGTATTCATCTAGACAGACGTGCACATCCAGACGGAACACAGTGCCTTCTGGCTGGGCATCAGCAGACGAGGTCTGCACCCCACACTGCAGAGTCCAGCCTCTGGGCTGGGATGCAGCTCAGCTCCACCACAGACAGGACCCCCATGCTGACAGACTGGAAGCCTTCCTAGGACGGCTGGGATCCCTCTGAGCCCCAGCTGCAGCCTCAGCCCGGAGGGCAACACAAAGCTTGTGTACTCACAAAGCTCATGGTGCACCCCTCCAGACTCTCCTGAAGAAATATGCTCACAAATACAAACTGAATAACCACCAGCTCAGATGCCTGCCTGCAGCAAGGTGCAGAGCCTCTTCTCCAGAGACCAAGTCCAGCAGGTCCTCAGCAGGTCGTGCTCCCTTCCCCTGCCTCCACCCTCCTTCCCTGCTACACCAAATAGTTATGGTTCCCCAGCTTTGGGTAGCCTTTACTCCCTGCTTATTCTTTTAGACTCTCCTACAGCTTGCAAGAAAAATTGGAGAGCCTGCTATAGTTGCACAATCAAAAGCACATTTCCAGTTTATTTAGACATGCAGGAAATGCATGGAGCTTGTAGGTAGTTCCCAAGTGGGCCACGTGATGGATCCGTACAAGATCCTTTTGTAACCTATAAGTTGCATACATGGTTTGGCGGCGGGTGGGGGATCCCATAGGCAGTTTGCTAGAGGTCTGTGAGAGTAGAACAATAGGGCTGAAAGTACCAGGACACACAACACAAAAGGAAGAGTCTTCGGGGCAGGCATGTACAACCCCTATGAAATACTGGTTTGGCCGAAAGACATGAAATGAAGAAAGAGCGGGACTTTAGGAAATTCAAATAAAAAAGAATGCAAAAACTGATGCAGGAGGAGCTGGTGCCACTAAGGTCCTTGCTGACCTGGTCTAGCTATATTTCCTACATGCTTGTGTGGAGGGGTGAATCCACATAATGAATTCAGGTAAATGGCACCGAATTGGCATTTTATTCCAGGAATTTGAAGATTCTGCACATGCAGCTGACTCTTCTGTGTTCAGACCAGTTGAAGAGGACATTTTGAACTATTTCATTCGAATTGGATTCAGAATGACATAGCATTTTGTGATGATTAGAATTGTTTATGCTGTTTTGTTATAAAATTGCTGATATGAGGTTCATTTTGTATGTTACGTTGTGCTGCAATGTTCATTAGGAAGCAAATAGCCCCACAGAACTTGCCAGTTACACAAGCATCAGCCTTGCTAAGGTGTATCTGGGGAGCAGGAAAGACTTGCAACATGGATTCCTGATCAGACCAGAAATCCCACCTCAATTCTAAAGCTGCTCTCAGTGTGAGGCCTCCAGCAGTCCTATTATGGCCGAGCTTCCACTCATGTTGTCCGGACCAGTAGTAAGAGTTTTCGGCCAAAACTTGCGGGTGTCCCTCCTCCTACTCCAACACATTCTGCCCCCACAAGTATGTGCCCCAGAGTGTCTCCAAAAGGGCAAACGGGCCCCTGGGCTGGAAGGGATCGTGCTTCCCGGCCTGGAGAGCCGGTCGGTTCTATGAGAAAACTGGACTGTTCTGCTTTGGGCTGTAGGTAGGGGAGGCTCATCCGAGAAAGTCCTTCCACTGAACAGTCCTGACTGATTGAAAATGCAGCATGGCAGGAAAAGCTGCGGGTGGACCCTTCTTCCTTGGGTTTCCTTTACTCAGATACTAGGCATTGGGATCCACAGGCACTTTTGGAATTGAGAAGCTGCTGTAGGGACCCCACAGGATGGCTGCAAGGAGCGTCTAGCTAGTCTAGAATGGCTGTGGTGGCCTGGGAGGAGCAGGGAGGCTGGAGGCCATGAGTGGGGTGGGAGGAACGGGGGGGGGCATTCTGCTGAATTATGAGCCCACCAAGGAATTTACCATAGTTTGGGGACCCACATGATCCTCAGCTCATACCACTGATTAAAGGGTGTGCTCCTGTATAGTTTTGCTTGGAATTCCCCTCCAGGTCAAGCCTTCCTTCAGAAAAAGCAAAGCCATTGTATGCCAAGTATTCCGTGACTGCATAATTGCCCCCTTTACCAGTTCTTCTTGACTTTGGATCACGGCCAGTTGAGAACCCCTTGTGAAGCAGTAATCTCTGCTCTGGTTCCAGAATTTTAAATCCTCCGATGGCCAGTAGCACTTGTCCTTGTGGAGGTGCCAGTCTGCAGGGCAGAGGTGGCAAGCGAGACTTCCTGCAGAAGTGGAGAGAGGTGGGACACATAATTGATATTCTAGTTAGGATTCCATTTCCAAAGCAGAATATTGAGAAGTGTAGGAATCCTGTGACCAAAGTGCAATGAAGAATGGATTCTACTCTATTGTGGCTCAATGCCCGCAGTTCCTTGAAGGTGCTGGATAGTTTCACTCAACCTAAATCAGCTGCTCTGGTTCCAAGAAACTGGTGGTTGGTTACTTGTGGTGTTTCTCAACAGAGGGCTCTGAGCATTACCAATCCAAAAGCTTTGTGCAGTGATTCCCTCTGTTTTTTTAACCTTAAAAATGTTCTGCAATGAGAAAAAAAAGGAACAGGCTGTAGGAAACACAGCAGAGTGTCAAAGTTGATGACTTTCAGACCCATCATAAAATTCCTTTAAGGAAGAAGCATGATGGTCTTGCCAGGACACACCGAAAGCTGCTTGCTTCTCTCCAGTGTCCTCAGGAGGGAGTGACTTGCAGTGGGGAAAGTGGATTTCCCCGTGAGGGAGGTTCTGCAATGCAGAATGGCCTGGATTTACCTGCGTAGGCCAGGGTCTGCAATCCCAGTTCTGGTGGGGCTGTGGTGGGGAAAGAACAACCTGGGTAGAGGTTGCAAAGGGAAAGCAGCATGCAAATATGATGCAGATCTCTGTTTCCCAATGGCAATTAGCAGCTGCATGTGCTGAAGAATCCACATTCAAATAAACATCTAAGTGGAAGAAGCCAGAAAAGACATACAAATGTGCATTCCATGTGTGCATTGGTAGCTCAAATGCACACATGGGACGCACTCTGCCATGAAGCCCAGGAGGGGTGTTGGGAAGGCCTAACAGAACAGCCTGAGCCTCCCCCGCATCTTAAGCCAATTTCCATGCTGGCAATGCCAACACAACCACCAATGCCGGCAAATCCACTCCCTTCTTGCTCAGCAATCCTGCTGTTGGCACAGATCCCATCAGCCACTACACCTGAAATTCAATCTCATACTGAATGGCTGGAACATCCGCAGCTGCCTCTCTTTCCAGGGAATGCTGTGGTAGTGACACACGAGGACTGTGGAAACTGCAATGTTGGGTTTGGAAGACTGGGGAAACCAGGGTGAAGCATGGAAACCATAGAACAGACCGTTGTTTCTTATCTTGGTTTCTAAAAACCAAACATATGCTGAAATACCATAAGAGGATCTGGATGTTGAAACAGACCAACATGTACTAACAATCATCATGGCTTGCCATGTTGTGCAAACCTGCCCATTCTCTGGGTGGCTTGTAATCCAAATTTAAGATGCCCACCCGTACACTAACACACTGGGTCTATAAGCCATGATGGGTTGTCATGTCATACAAACCCTGTCACCCAGGAGCCCCATGGCAAGTGTGGCAAGAATATTTTGCAGTTTGTGCACAAAAGTGATAAGGATAATAATAGAAAATACTGGTTCACCAGGGGCAGCCTTACCAAGGTACTTCTGAGCACTTTAAAAGGAAAGCTTCCGAGGCTGTGAAAAGGGGATTACAAAAACTGGCTTGACAGTGGGCTTTGTGTGGGAATTCATTGCTGGGTCATGCTGTACTCACGTACCACACGAAGACCAAGAGTATTGTAATTTACCTATGTAACCATATAAGGCTTGTAACCATATAAGGCTTGTAACCATATAAGGCTTGTAACCTAAGCATTAAGGTGTTGGCTGCTTGTATACGATGGCTAATTGGCTGTATTCAAATGCCTAGGTAAAAAGTGTGAAATAATAAAAGCAGATGCCGGTGGTGAGGGGGGAGAAGAGAGAAGAAGAAAAAACCTTGGGGGAAGAAGTTTTTGCTGTTCTCCCCCTGCAACTAAACCGAGCATGCTTTGTAACTGATTTCTGGACTGCAGTCTTTTTTTCTTTCTTTAAACTTTCTCGCGCCGCTTGCCGAGGTTGACTGGCTGGCCCAGCCAACCCGCCACAGCTTTGACTATCTGGAGGAAGCAAAGTTCAAGGGAAAAGAAGCTCACAATCAGGGGAGGCGCACCTTGGTGCTCTCATGGTTTCCCAAGGGAGGATTGAAGTGGGAGGGAGGGCCTAGCGCCCCTCAAGCGCACAGTCAAATGTAGGGGTCATGTGAGGTCCCTTATAAGCCAGAATGCACAGCTTGCTATGCACTGCGGTTTGGCATTTCATTTCATAGACACCTGCCTGTAGTGAGCGACACACCTTCGCCTGCAGACGCTCAGAGGCCACAAAGCCTCACAGACGAACATCTGACGAAGGAAGAAGGGGAAGGCCTTGCACACATCTACTGCAGTTCCTCATCCGTAGCTGTTGATAAAGGACCACATGCTGGTTTTACCTGAGATGCTGTCCTGGGTTTGATTGCAGAGTTTGCTTCTCAGATGAAGCTGGAAGTTTTCGACAGAGTCACTGGGAATTTGGCCACCAGTCCCAGGTTTTCTTTTCTCAGCCTCCAGCTGCAAAGCTTCCGGAAGCCCCAAAGGAAAATTCAGATGTTTAAATGAATGGGCATAAAGTCAAAGTTCAATCAATGGATGCCAAAGAGTAGAAAGAGAAGATGGATATTAGCGCTAAATAGCACAACCCAAGTAAAAATCTATACTACACCTCTCTTTCCAAACGTGCTGGTCACTGACTGTAATAAACAGCTACGTGCCAATGGGCCAATAAAAAGAGATTTTAGAGGCACAGCCTGATGGGATTGGCTCAGTGGGATCCTCTGGCAATACAACAGTGTGATAGGAAGAGCCTATAGAACTCTGACATAAAATCACCCTTGACCCCAAGAAGGAATATCTATGGATTGGCTCAGCAGGAACTCAGGACTGTATATGGTCCTACCCCCAGCCCACAGGCCAATAGGAAGAGCTTTAGAGCCAGGGGCACCCCTTCCAAAAGAGGTGCAGCCAGATTTGATCAAGGCAGCCCTTTTCCTTGTCCAGACAAGGTTTTCCGGAGATGCCAAACACCCTTGATCATTGAATTGTAGAAAGGTTGTAATCAGTCCCAGCCAAGAAATGCCCACCTATTGTCAAAGACAACCAGGAGGGAAGAACTGGCTACAGCTCCTGAGGGTGTAAGCAAGGGAAGATGCTTCTGGACAGAGACTGTACCTGTAGCCATTTTTGCAGAGTTCCTGGGAAAACTGAGGAGGCTTTCACAGTGCTTCTCCAGTAAGCACCGGAACAGAAGGACAGGTGGGGATTTTATAGTTACAATGTGGTGGCAGAATCCCTAAGATGTTGTAATTGCTGTTTGCAGAAGGCTGCGGGGGGCGGGGGGGTGACACATTACAGAGTCAACAAAAGATGAGGTTTCCCATTGACAATAAAGCATCCTGTGTTAAAAGATACTTTGCAAACTCTTTGCAGTCCCTTTGTGTTTTACCTGCCCTAAATAGCTTTCCGGCCAGGGAGGAAAGAAACCACAGTGCAGCACATTTGGAGAGCACCAAACTGAGGGGGGTGGGGGCTGAACTGGAATTAAATTGCTTATCACCACTCTCTGCCGCCACAGCTCAAATATATCCTGATAATATAGGTTGAGGCACTGGGTCCCTGCCCTGACTCTTCTTCAGGGAAATCACTCAAAAAATTCATTTCCCTCTCTGCAGTCTTCTTTCAAGCGTATCCTCCTTTAGTACTCCTTTTACTCTGCTGTCATCCATAGCAGTTTCCCTACTAATCAGTTGCTGTTCGACTTAAGGTTATTAGCAATACACTTCTCAAAACATGTCTGTGCTGCCCTGATTGTCTGCCCAAGAGCGGATTTTTTAAAAATAAGTTTTATTTGAAATTATCCTAAAAAAAAACCAAAAGAAAACAAAAAAGAAAACTACAAACAACATCCAACATCAAAAACATTGAGCCCGCTGGGTCAGCCCCCACACCCTTCTTTTTCCATTTATAATAGCTTAAAAAACATATTTAAATCTATGCCAAGTCCCGTTTCTCTAGCCAATAATAAAAAAAGTCCCAAGTTTGATAGAAGTCCCAAGAGCAGATGCTGACATCCTCTCAATCCTCAATAAAAGTCCATAAATGAGATAGGCCAATTGTATAATAACAAGATAAAAATGCACTTTGTGTTCTTTTTTGTGAACCTCTGTGCAAGTTCATCTGCAAGACTTCCAGGATCTAAATAAAGCTTTCTCTCTCCTGAAAGTTGTTCCCCTGGAATTTCTAATCATAGGATCATAGAAGAGTAGACTCGGAAGGGGCCAGGCGGCCATCAGGTATAAGCCCTCTGCTCAGTGCAAAACTCCCTCACAGAGGGCTGTCAGGTGCCTTTTCAATGTCTCCAGTGTGGGAGAGCCCAATTGCTCTGCACCACAGCCTTTGTGCCCTGCATCCCACAGGGCTCTATTCTGTCCCCCGGACTCCAAAACTTCTACATGAAACCAATGGGAGAGGTCATCAGGAAGTTTGGCTGAAGTGTCATCAGAACGGTGATGATACTCAGCTCCAGCTCTTGTTATCATCATCTACAGGTACATTGACTGTTCTGGATTGGTGTCTGAGCTCAGTAATGGGATGGATATGGGCCAATAAGCTGAGGTTCAGTCCAGATAAGACAGAGGTGCTGTTGGTGGGGAGTCTGTCTGTTCAACTGGGTAATTTTTGATCTATTCTGGATGCGGTTGTGCTCCCACTAAAGGATAAGGTTCACAGCCTTGGAGTGCTCCTGGACCCCAAGCTGTCGCTTGTGACCCAGGGGGACTCAGTTTCCAGGAGTGCTTTTTCTCAGCTTCAACTGATTGATCAGCTCATCCCTACTTGGGTGAGCGGAGCTTTGCCATGGTCATCCATGCTCTGGTGTCCTCCCACTTGGATTACTGCAATAGGCACCACATGGGGCTGCCTTTGAAAACAGTCTGGCCCTCGCAACCTGTCCAAAGTCAGGTAGCACGTCTGCTGACTAGGACTGATGCCTGTGAGCACATCATGCCAGTCCTACGCAGGCTACATGGGCTGCCGGTCGCCATCTGGTGTCAGTGCCTGGGTTGCGGGCAGCTGAATAGCAGGTCAGGGCACCAGGACCCAGACAACTGATACAATGGACAGGCCCATTCCAAATTGTAGTCAGGCAGTCCAGAGGTCAAGACAGATAACAGAGGTGTGAGGGAAGTCAATCCAAATAGAGCAGAGCAGTCAATGCCAGTCAGGAGTTGAAAGCCAGGGAAACAAGTCAAGGAGATGCCTATACGTGGGAAATGGAGTGGAAGCTGGAGCAGGTGAAACCAGGCATGGTCCAGAAGCAGAGGCAGGAGCAAGGCAACCAGCAGAGTTCCAGAAGCGGGTTGCAGAATACACAGGGAGCTTCAAAAGCCTTTGTTACTGAGGCAGTGTCTGAAGGGAAGAGCCAGTTCTTACAAAGCTCTTCCCTCAGGGCTCCCAGGTGGTGCTCATAACCTCCCAGGTGGCTGTGATTGACTATGGGCGCAGTCCTGCAACCACCCAGGCTGCTATTCTGGTCTCTGGCCAGAAGAGGGAGCCCTGGTGCTGCCTTAGAACCTCACAACTTGGCCCGATTCAAAGTGCTCACAAGGACATATAAAGCCCTAAATGGCTTGGGGCCAGACTACATAAGGCAGTGATGACGAACCGATGGCACGCATGCCCAAAGGGGCACCCAGAGCCCTCTTTGTTGGCACACGATCGCCCCAGCAGCCATGTGCATATTCAGAAAGGTTAAGGGCGCCAGGCAATGAGGTCACTCATCAGTCGTGACTCGCTGAGCTTTCCCATGGCCAATCAGTGAGCTACCAGGGATTTCCTTGGACTGTGATTTTGGCAGAAGGTAGGAAAGGTAGGAAATACACTCGGATGCCTTTTTCAGGGCCTGCCAAAAGCTGGTGGTCAGTGGAACACTGCCCCCTGTGCTGGTGCTCAGCAAATTCAGGTTTTATTGCGGTGTTGGCACTTTGCGATAAATAAGTGGGTTCTGAGTTGCAGTTTGGGCACTCGGTTCGCCTTCACTGACATAGGGGAACATCTTTCCTCAGATATACTTAGCCTGCTCAATGCGGTTCTCATCTGAAGTGAGAGGGGAGTTTGCAGGGAGGAGCGTTTTTTTGAGCACAGTGCCCACGTTCTGGAACTCAGTTCCATTGGAGCCATGGCCTTTTGGCACTAGCCAAAAACGTATTTGTTCCGCAGTTATTTTGATCAGGCAATCTCTTTATTTCTATAGATGTTTTAATCTTATTTTTATGTTGTGATGCTGCCAATTTGTGTTAATGCTAGATTATGGTATGATTCAATTTTAATGGGTTTGTTTTACTTTTGGGATTATGTATTTATTTTATTTATTATTTTTATTTTGTTTATCTTGGTTTTATCAAATTTGGATAGGTTTTTTTTTTACAATTTTATCACTATTGGTTTTTGTAATTGTGAATTGCAATGAGTGCTGTATTGTTTTACGCTGTTATGGATTTAAATGATGTAAGCCACCCAGAGAGCTTATGGCTGGTGGGGCAGCTTAGGCAACAAACAAATAAATAGTTGAGAATCTGTGGATTTTGCTTTGGCTACACAGAAACATAATTATTTTAATTGAGTTATCTGCTGCCTGTACCATCTTCCTGCCTCAGACCTTATTATTTAAAACCATAATAGAAAATTAGGTTGAGCATAAAGCCATCATAGCAGAAAGTATTCATAACTTCCTTTTCGGGAAGATGCTTCGCTAACTAGCTTCTTAGAAATGAAGTGGAGATGAAAGATCAGAGTGTGATTTCTGACCGGAAAGGAACCGTTTTTTGCACTTAAGTCTGGCGAATCATGGGCATGGCCCTCTTCTTCTATCACATGTGTCCCTGTCCCAAAGCACCCATTGCTCTGTGAACCCCCCTCCCCTTCACCCTGAAGTCCCACCTGGGCCTGTGGTCTGGTTAAGCTCAGCTAGATTGGCAAGTGGGCTAGCCATTTCCTAGTCCCATTGATGGGCTCAGTTGCTTGAGTTATGGCAACAGGACAACCTATTGCGGGTACAAGAACCCTTACAACAACCCATAGGCTTTTAGGATGGCTTGTTGCCGTCAAACAAGCTACCTTGCACAAATGGTCTAGGTTCACACAACATGAAGACTCATCCTGTCTT
The DNA here is from genome assembly GCF_004798865.1 of Varanus komodoensis. Lineage (NCBI taxonomy): Eukaryota > Metazoa > Chordata > Lepidosauria > Squamata > Varanidae > Varanus > Varanus komodoensis. The sequence goes on from NW_025335297.1 coordinate 1,060,456, forward strand.
GCTACCTGTGGCAAGTTGTCCTGTCATGTGAACCCAGTCACTGGGTGAGTTTGGATGGTACATTAGATCCAGAGTGACTATTTAGCACAAAGGCTGCACTTCTGTGAACATTTATCTGCACATAAAGTCCAGCAAAAGTAGTGGGGCTTAATTCTGAGTGAACAAGCACCCAAAGGCAGATTGGATGTTATGAAAATATATCATTAAAATGTTTAATATGAAACAAAGAGCTAGAATAAAGACTTGAAAAAAGAAGGATAAATGAAATAAAGACTGGTCAAAAATTACCTTTACAACAGAAAGGATCTGTGAGTTGAATGTTTGTGAAGGGAAAGAGTGAGATCCCTCAGTCAAAAGCTGTTGTTATATTATGCATTATTTTATTCACTAAAGAAATATGTTACTGAACATCTTGAAACCAATATACTTCTTGTACAGATAAAGTTTTATTTTGTTTATTGTTAACTCAGAGCCCTAGGCTGCTTGAATATCAGTGTCTCACCCTCAGGACCACATAGTCCAGTGAAGGAGTCTTCTAACTTGGGCCCAATAATATGGGAGAAGTTAATTAATATGATTGGAATTAAATTCCTGGTGGCAGCATTACATACATAAAGAGAGGCAGATTCAAGAAAATTAAAGAAACACCATATTCAAGCAAATTATAGGAGAGTACTAGTGACAGAAACTTTTTCCTTTCATTTCAGAATGAAAACATTTGAAAGGAGAAGGATGGGGTCTTTCAATGCATCATTACATATTTTATATAGAATTCCACTAAAAGCAGAAGCAATTATGAATATGCAGGGCTAAGATACTCACCCAAGGCTATCACAGCTACCACGAGGATGACATTCCCAATGCAGAGAGCAACCAGGAGCCAACGGGAGTGCTGCAGCTGGAATGTATGGCAGGAATTTTTTTAACTGAAGCGTATGCGTGAAAGAAATGCTTGAGTTTGCGTCCCTCCAATTGACTGCAGGTTAAAGAATTTTATAATGCTAAGACACGAAGGAAAATGAAAGGGTTTTTTCCCCACATAATGTTACCCACACATACACATTTACCAATATACTGAATTTACTCCTTGATCGGTTTAAGGATAGTTATTGATAGTATAACTCACCTGTGCCATTTTCACACTCCAATATTTAATGAATTACTAGGTTACATATTTTCCATGTTCTGGCAGCAAAATTTGATACTCCCAGGCATTTTGCAGGTTATGATAATGCTTTTAATTTGGGTCCTGAATTTTTTTATTATTGATTGCTAAATTGGTTAGGGGTATGTGTGTTGTTTGTTTTATAAGTTTGCATTTAAGCTGTTTTTATAGTATGTACTATATTGTATTTTAAAAATTTTAATCTCTGTCAGCCACCCAGAGAGCTTTGACTATTGGGTGATAGATAGTCAATAAAATTTATTTATTTAAAACATTTTTACCCCAACCTTTGCCCAAGCCTCAGGACGCCTTACAAAAAATTAATTAATAATATGAAATACAATTAAAACATTCAATAATAACAACTCAAAAATAACAGTAAGAACAATTCAAAACTAAAGAAAGAGGGGAAAAAAGAAGAAAAAGAAAATGAGACTGTGGACAATGTTATTAATTTGTTAAAATTATTAAATTAGTTATTAAAATGAAGGGTAAATAAAAAGGTTTTTACCTGGCGCCAGAAAGAGTAAAGAGTCGACGCCAGTAAAATGAAGTAAAATCAAACGGTTCTCTGCAAACCAAAATAATGATCACATTTTCCAGAGAAATTGCTGCTGAATCAAAGATTCATTTGAATATCAGATGAATTCTGATCATTCAGTGTAGAATGGCAAAATTTTTGGGAGGAAATTTAACAAAACACAGCTAGAACTGTAGCTGAATTTCATCATCTTCACCACCGCCATTTGAGAAACCCTTTATCATCAGAGAAAAAGAATGACAATGTATAGAAGTCTGAAAATTGCAATGCAATGTACCCACCTAGTATATTCTCCCAAGTATGAAACCCAGGTCATTTTGTTTAAAGGCCTGAAACTGTGATAGCATTTATGGAAGACTCTCATTCCTTGTACAAACTACTGAACAATACTTCCACATACACATTCCCACCCTTAACACACAAACACCCCCTCCCCCGAGACTGGCGGGAGAGAGGAGGAGTGAGAGGGAGAGAGAGAGCTTTCCTCCTCCTTTCTGTTGCTCAAAAATCATATCTAGTTCTGGAGTAGCACAGCTTATTTCTGTGTATTTCACACAAATATCGAGATCATCCTTATGCATTCGTACCAACACAACCAACAAACACGTTAGCATACAAATCAGCAAAGAATGTTAAGACCTGGAAGGGTCCAAACCCATCACATCCATGGAGGCTTCCAGGCTTGCTGCTTCAGCGAGATGACAACCAAACACTAAACACAAACCAGCAGTTGACATTAACACTTACTTACTGAGCTGTTCAGGTGGACAGAGAAGCCTTGGGAATGTGGGTGTGGGTGTTCAGGGATGTTGAGGTCAGCATAAACAATTTCCTCAGCCATGCTAGAAGTGAAGGGTAAGTATTTTAGCCTGCCTGTGACTAGAAGAAAGCTGCTAGTGCCAGTGAGCAGTATGTGAATCTGATCAACACGATCCACAGGAAGTGCTAAACCAGCCCAGATACTAAATTCCCCCTGCTGTCTGTGGGGGTTGTAAGTGTGTCTTTAGTCACATTTCAAGACTGCCTAATCCCTGAGACTCCAGAGAGACCCAGCATCCTAAGGGATACTCCTAAAGGGCCAATTAAAAGATCAAAGAGGTGGGCAGCTCATAGTCTCACTGGTGGGGTGGAGAGCAGGTTAGAAGAAGCCAAGCCAGGGTGTCACTGGGTGGAACCAAGCAGACCTTGGCTGGCCATACCTATGAGGGTGCCCCAAACTCCCCCACCCCCATCCCTCACTATTCCTTTTTCTTTGCCTGTTGTGTATTTATAGATGGTACATTTCTGGGCAGGAAATGCTTTATTTAATTATGTTACTGATTTGCTGTAAGCTGCTCCAGGAGCCTTTCTGGCTCTTGAGTGGGATGAAAAAATGTAGGCAGAAGCAATCCTGTGCCCTCAGGCAGACTCTAGGGGAAGAGGAATGTTCAGAGTCCCAACTGCAAAGCCAGGAATCACTCGCAGCCTGGGAGTGTCCCTCGCTTCCCTTACAGCCAATGTGGATACAATGTGGGCTTTGTGGACATTCTGGTGGACTGAGAGGGGAGAAGGCTGGTGCAGCCCAGGTAAGATGCCTCCTGGAAGCAGCTTGGCCTTCATCCCTCCTCCTCTAAAGCTCCGCAGTGAGAGAGCCCAGGTCAGCTCTGCAGAGGATGGCCATGATCCTCTGAATTTGGAGGATTATGGGCAGCATCCTTGGACTGTACCATAAACAGAGTAAGCAAATCAACAAAAGCTATCCAGCGGGTATTTTAAAAAGCAAAGAGATGAGTCTATGTAACTGTGTCCATGCCCACCTGGCTGCCTCCAGACTATATTTTTGCAATAAAAGTAAAAAGATGTTGCAGCGGTTCACCAGGAATCTTGATGAGCCCTTTTCCAGGACGTACTCAAGTTTCCCATTAAGAACGATAGAAGGAAAAGTGTGTTACTTGAGCGTAATCCTACCCCCGCCCCTCCATCTCTCACTTGGTGAGTGATCTCATTTGATCCTGTTAGTTTCTGTAGATTCAGGTATCCTTGGGCAGGCTCTAGGTATGTCTGCTCTGAACCATAGTGCCAGGCAAGTGGGTGTGCGTCTGCAGCTTCACTTGCGTTCCCCCCTCCGTTCCCCATCCAAAGAGAGAGAGAGAGAAATAGAGAAAGGGGAATGAACACCACGTTGCAACTTACTTGATCTCCAGAAGAAAAGAGAGAGTTCTTTTTTGACTTGCCAGTGGACTACACAGGTGAGGGTTTAAACTATACCTTCTAACATTGATTGGATCCCAGGCACCTAGACTCCTACCTTCTCTCCTGCTGTCCTCTGTCTACCTCCTTTTCTCGTGTGTATGTGTGTGTGGGGCAGGGGAACAGGTGAATTTCAGCCTAAATTTACTGAAGACCAAGGTCAAGATAATCCAAAGTATTCCCAATCATAAACTATAGGTGTAAAAGCAGGACAGTGAAGAAAGCTGATAGGAAGAAAATTGATGCGTTCAAACCATGGTGCTGAAGAAGAGTTTTGAGAATTTCTGTCTTTCTGGTCTGACAGAAAGACAAACATGTGGCTCCTAGATCAAAGCTTTTCCTAGAAGCAAAAATGACAAAATATGAGACAGAGTGACTCCCTTAGGGAAGCCACACCTTTGAACTTGGAAGAGTTGAGTGGCGCTGTCTTGGACAGGACATTTTGGAGGGCTTTCATTCATAGGGTTGCCATAGGTTGAAGATGACTTAGTGGTGCATAACAACAATGAATGGCACCCCAAAAAGCTGGCCCATTCTTTCACCTGTTGGATGCCATATTTTAAAGCTATCTGGCCCATTTAAGAAGCAAGGAAAATAGAAAGGAACATACACAGAAGTTTAGAAATGTGACTTGATATCTCAACAGGGCCATTCACAAACAGCTAACATGAATAGAACATAACTGGCTTGCTCTCTGATCTACAAAACCATCTTGGAGAAGGATGGAATAGCTTATACCCTGGAAAACAAAAACAAAATTAAATTGATCTTGATAGGTTGGAGTGCTGGGCTGAAAATAACAGAATGAAGTCTAATAGGGACAAATGCCAAGTTCTGAACCTAGAAAAGGAATCCAAATGTTTAGATGGGGGATACTTGGTTTAACAATAGTACACATGAAAAGGATCTTGGAATTGTTGTAGATGACAAGCTGAACATGAATTAACAATATGATGTGACTGCAAAAAGGACAAATGCATTAATAGAAATATCACTTCTATTCAAATCCCATGAAGTACTAATTCCCCGTTACTCAGCACTGGGTCATCCTCATTTGGAGTACTGTGTCCAGTTCTGGGCACCCTACTTGAAGAACAATGCAGACAAAATGGAAAGTGTTCAGAGGAGGGGAAAAGGATGATTGGAAACAAAGCCCTGTGAGAAGAAATGAAAGAATCGGGCATGTATAGCATGAGAAGATGGAAGAGAGAAATGGTAGTCCTCTTCATGTACTTGAAAATGTGTCCCAAAGAGGAAGGTCAGGATTTCTTCTTGACTATCCCAAAATGCAGGACATTGCAGGCTCACGTTACAGGAAGCCAGATTCCAAGCTAGATGTCAGGAAGAACTTCCTGACTGTTAGAGCCATACAACAATGGAACAAGCACTAGGGAGGTCCTGGGCTTTCCCACACAATAGGCATTCAAGAAGCAGCTGGGCAGCCATCTGAGAAGGATGGTTTAACTTGGAGTCCTATATTGAGACAGGTGTTGGATCTGATGGCTTCTTGGCCAATCCCACCTTTGGTGTTCTATGATTTTGTGTAGACTGAAGCCTGGTGCAGCCTGTTGATTTAATTAAGTGCAATTCTTTTGAATGGATTGAGTTTAGCAAGGAGATATTTCCCAAAGTCCTTTTTCTTTTCAAAGCTAAATGCTCAGAGACTTTCAGGCCTGGTGTCAACATGGGGCAAGTACTGGAGTCCCAGAGGGCTCATGGAGCCTTATTATTTATTTATTTATTTATTAAAACATTTTTATGCCGCCCCATTCGCCGAAGCCTCGGGGCGGCTTACAACAATAAATTAAAATAACATTTTAAAATATATACATTAAAATACAAATATACGATATAAAACATACAGTATAAAACAATATAAAACAATATTATTGGCTAATGCACTGAGATAAAACCCAATAAACAAACAAATAAATAAATAAATGGAAGTTATGACTTCTGCATTTGTAAGAAACTCTTATTTGAAAGGCTTCTTCTGATAGAGAAGCACCAACTGGGTAGCTGCTGTGACCATCCCCTTGTTTAATTCTAATATTATATATTACTTAATGTAATAAAATTTCCTAGCTGCATTTTCCCTAAATATCTCTGGCCTGCATCATTGTGGCCAGCACAGGGACCATCTGTCACTCCAAGAGGACACTTGGCTGCATCTGAGCTGGTGGTTATGGACTCCTTCACTCTGGATGGCCCCTGCCACTGCCCACATACCCTCCCACCCTTTAAAAGAAAAGGCATTCCCTGTACCATCATGGGCTTAGCCATTTGTTCTGGCTGGTTGCCTCTGCCACCCTGCTATTGTGTTGGGACTGGGAATTCCTGGCCAGGCACAGGTGTTACATTTTGCAAATTGCATTTGTGAGAATTCGCACAAACATGTGGCGCCTTTCAGGTCCTTTCCCTGAAAGGCATCCAGCCCCAGGCAGTGCAACCACCGCTGCTTAGGTGGTGGATTTAAACAAAAAATGGACTCCATTCAGGATCTTAGCCTGGGTTGGCAAGTGACAGAAGAGCTGCTTTCTGTGACAAGGAAGGAGTTGCATTGGATGGGAGGGAAGCTTGCATGGGACACAATGCTGAATGGCTTATTGGCTACCTCATCCAAGCCAGCCAGTCCAGAGTCCAGGTGGGCTGTGCTGATTGCTGCTGGACTGCTGGGAGATTGCACGACTTGGAGCGGTAGCACCTCCATCCTCCATTTTCACATGTATGGAGAGAACAGAGATGAGATTGTTTTCATTATTACATTCATATTTATTTATTTATGGACCTGATGGTCTTCATGACCCCTTCCAACTCTACTATTCTATGATTTGTATGCCACCTGACTTGCCCATAGGCAGCTATGAGAATTGTCTTCCTGGTTCTTAAAAGCTTCTTGTTGCTCTTTCTTTGTTCTTGTTTTATTTTTATAGGGCTGAGTGAGAAAAACACTCCCTCAAGGTGTGGGGGATATACAGCAGAATGACTTTTTGAATGTTTTCAGAAAATTTTGCTAAGTTCTAAAGGCTTCTTATCTGGGTGGCTCACATTGTATTATGATTATCAGGGTAAATATGGCTGTATGAATTCTCCCTTTCCACTCATCACCTTGAAGCCCCTTGATTCTCCATGGGACTGGAGTTGTTGGTGGAGCAGGACATTGAGTCACCCCAACATATTTTCTGGTCCCTTCAACTTTGCCTCCTCTGACCCGCCTTCCATCCCACCAGATGGGCCACCAAGCTCCACTGATTGCCCTTACACAGCTCTGAGGTGTGATCACACTCGGAAAGCTGTGTACAGTTTTGGCTTCCACACCTAAAACGATATTGTATGATTGAGAAAATTCTGTGCAATGAAAGGGAACTAAACTGATCAAATATCTGAAGCAGCTCCCTTTTCAGGAAAAATTGCAGCACTGTTTAGCTTTAAAAAATGGTTAAACAGTGGAGACACAGCAGAGGTGTGGAACATTATGTATAATGCAGAAATTGTGGATATTTTATTATTTAAACAAATAAATATAAATTGTTTTCTGTAGACAGCTGGTTAGCCACTGTGTGGGCAGAATGTGGGGTTGAATAGATGCTTGTTTTGATTCAGCACTGCTGTTACCTTCTTTTACCCTGAGGCTTTTTGAAAACTGAGAAAAATGAAAAAAGGAACCCTCATGAATCTTGTATTAAATTGGCGTTTTCACTTTACAACCCTGAAAACAGCAAGATTTTCCGGTTTATCGGAATGTCATGGAGCACTATTACAAAAACCCTGCTAAAGCCTTGGTAGATAATGTCCACCATATGCCCTCTGTCCATTTGGGAGTTTACTCAGTCAAAAATGAGATTAGTCTGACAGGATTTTTTTTTTTTTGCTAAATCCATGTTGGCTTTTGTTAATCATTGCATTTTCTTGAAGGTGCTTGCAGACTGACTTTTTAATAAATTGCCTGTGCTGAAGGTTCCCTTTGTAATGTGTGGTTTTAATCCCATTCAATTCCTACTGTTTTGCCCTGACTCCATCTGGGAAGTCCCTTTGGGGGCTGCCTACATGCCATATATATTTCCCGTATGTCTGAATAACCTGTAAATATTCTTTTGATTGCACACTCCCAGTGTTTTTTCTGTTTGGTTGGGGTTTTTCCCCCCCATTCCTGTCAGCATGAACATGGACATTGTAAATGTAATAGTTCTGACATTTTGGATGGATTGAACTTTGTTTTGCTCATTCGCTCACTAATTACTATTTTAAAAAATAGCCTAGCAAAAAACCTAGTTCTTTTGACGGAGAACTAAAATTGTAAAGGAAAGAACCTATGTGGTAAACACCTTTGACCATAACTCAGATTCCGATGGAACAAATGAGTAATCCTTCTGTTGGCCCACTAAGGAGGGACCACAAGAGTTATTACTGTTAGTAGAGACATACGGGTGGGCCCTGTTTGTACCGCCAGCAGTGGCCTGAGCTGCACAACCACCTTCTTGCTGGGAAAGCAAGTGGGTGTGCAGGGCGAAGGGGCGGGGGATGCCGATGAGCGTAGACGGCGGCTGGAGGGCTGGGTGCAAGGTCTGCAGGAGTGTGGGGCAGGATGCACAGGGCATGGCTGGATGCACAGGTGGTTCTTGAAGGGCAGGTTTGGGTCAGTGGGCTTGGCACGCCGAACCCTGCACAGGGCGGCACTGAGAGCACCCTGAGAATGAGCCCGTGGCTGCTTGGCAGGACACTCATTGCTGCAATGACTGGAACCAGAAGGCAAAGAGAGGAGTAAAAAAGCAGGAGGGAAGCCGTGCTGGATCAGACCGGTGGTCCAGACAGAAACCAGGTGCTGTTGGTGGGCTTGTGACTCTTCTAAGGATGGGACATGAGCCCCCACAAGTAGCTTCTGTCACTTAAAAATCCCAATGATGCAAATGTGATTTAAAAGTACAGCAGTGCATTTTACAGAAAAAACACAGTATATAAATCACAAAGGAAATTAACAACTGCCAAAAAGGAGAAAATGACAGTATTGTCTTAATCTTGATAAATTTCTGTGTCTGCTCCTAGGGGTGAGGAAAAATAGACACCCTAAATTCTTCACTCTATTTTATGAGCATCCAATATTTAATTTTTGCTCAAATATTCTCAGAGAAAGGAGGCAGGCATACTCCCAATAATTCAATGATCTGGTATGGGAAAGAAAATTGTCAGGAAATTCTCTTTGAGCCAGGATAATGCCTGGGTATTCCTTAACCTGACAGCGGTATTTAAAAAATGTAATTCAGTAAATATAAAAATAAAACTAGCAGACTGTTAGTCCTGACCTGAGAGTGTTTTGTTGAAGCCTTTCTTTAGAAATGTTGGTTCTTATTGAAGACTTGGATGTCTTGGGATTTATCTAATCACAAACAATCTATAGATGTTACACTAATAAAAGAGCCATTTGAATGTGTGGGAGCAGTTGAGCCCGGTTTTCATACCCCATCATGCTGTGGTAGTTTTGTGTTTGGCATGGGGTTGTGCTTTGTTTAATGCAGATCATTAAAATGTGGCTCCCTCTCCCACCTACAGTGTCCTTTCTGCCACCTCAGCATTTTATCGCTCAGTCTGCTTATAACTGAGGCCCAGGAAAACCTGCAACGTACACAAATTCCCTTCAGCATATTATTAAAAGGGCCCTGTTCCTGGTATTGTATGTGCTTGCTGCAATGAAATGTTACGTACAGATCTTCCAAAGAGACAAAGACAACAAATGAATAATCCAGAACTCAAATTTATTCTGCAGTGACTTTGTTATGATGTTGTGAGTACATCGGTAAGTACAAAAGGGACAGCATCCATTCAGGTCAGTATTCAAGTATCACATCCTATCTTTGAAAACAAAACACACAACCTTTTGCATTTACTAGGGCAAAAACATCAGAATTTACTGTAATTTGTTGGTGGTAGTTGCTATTTTAGTTTCAAGAAAGAAAATTAAAGAATTAAAGTTATGTAGCTTTTGGTTTAAATAGTTATACTCTGGTGTTTCAGCATATGTGTGTGCTGAAGGTTCCATAAGCTCATCAAAATCAAGCAACTTTTAAGATCAAACAAACAAAGTCAGTTTTAAATTGATGCTACAAAGATGACAAGGTTGGTGCCAGGTGAGCCACAGCAGGGAGATCATGCCACAATTGGGGGGGGGGGGGCACCACTTGATAAGGCCTTCCTCCTCATTGCCTCTTTACAGGCCTCCCTTGACGGTGGCAATCAAGAAAGCATTGGATGCCGATCATAGGGTCTTGGACAGAGTTTGCGAGAGGTGCTCTGTCAGATATTGTTTTGCTCATTTGCTCACTAATTTCTATTTTAAAAAATAACCCAGTGAAAAAACCTAGTTCTTTTGACGGAGAACTAAAATTGTAAAGGAAAGAACCTATGTGGTAAACACCTTTGACCACAACTCACTGAAGCCACCTGGCCTCAAGGGACAGAGATGGCTCAAGGAACACCCCCAGGCCATGAACCTGCTCCTTCCAGACAAGTGCAACCCCACCTGGAACAGGTGGACTGCCCTCCGTCCAGTCAGAAAAGCCAGCCACTTGCAACATCTCAGTCTTGTCTGCACTGAACTTCAGTTCATTAGCAGTCCACTATCACAGCCAGGCACCGTTCAGCACATCCACCACCTCACCTGCTGAAGATGAAAAGGAGAGAGTTGTGTGTCATCAGCATAGTGATGACACTCTAAAACTCTGGAATACCTCACTTAGCAGTTTCATGCAAACGTTGAATAGCACGGGGGACAAGACTGACCCATGAGGAACCCCATAACTGAGAATCTGGGGGAATATTTGCCATCAGCCTAAAATTACTGAGTTTTTCTAGGTCTAGGGAAGGTTTTTCAGGAGTGGTCTCACCACCACTTGTTTCAAGGAGTGAGGGACTACTCCTCCTTGTAAAGAGGCATTAATCACCTCTCTGGTCTGCTGACAGTTCCCTCCGTTAGCTTTAACTCGCTGGGAGGGGCAAGGATCCAGTGTGGTTGTGGGCACGAGAACCAGTCCAAGCACCCTGTCAACATCCTTGAGCTGAACTAGGAAATTAGGAGCTTCAGTATGGATTGCTGTTGTTATATGCCATTGTTTCTGAGCTGTGTTGACCACCTGAATGGAAGCCCTCCAAAATGTCCCATTTTAGACAGTGTTGCTCAATTCTTGTACACTCAAGGCTGTTGCTTCCTTTATCTGAGCCATCTCATATGAGCCATCTCATATTTGCTCTTCTTCTACTGTCAACTTTTCCTAGTCTTATTGTGTTTTCCAGAGTGTCTTGCCTTCTCACGATGTATCGAGAAGTATAACAACCTAGGTTTCATCATTTTTGCTTCCAGTGATCCACGTGTTTCTCTTTCGGTCAGGCTTGGGTATTCCCAAAGCTCTCCTCCAGCACCATGTTTCAAACACATCAGTTTGTTTCACACATCATCAGATACTTCCTGTCAGTTTTCTTCCCTGTCCAGCCTTTTACACTCAGACACAGTGACTGGGAAAAAGTGGAATAGAATATCTTGGCCTTGGTTTCTTGACTATCCTTTCTGGTTCCTTTATACCGTGTTGACTGGGTCTTTTATCATTTTTTGCTCCAACAGACACATTAGGGATTATTTTCATGATGTCTTATTTTTTCTTATGAAAGCCATAAGATTCTTGCCCCGAGAGTCCTCCACGATTTCTTTCTTGTACTGGACTGACTAGCTCTTAAAAAAAATTGCACTCATCTTGTCTGGGAGTCAAAACATTATTCCCTTTAAATCTATCATTAAATCAAGTGTTAACTGAAGACTTACGAGATAGGAGTGGCAACACACAAACGCATGAAGTATTGAATTATGAAACATGTCTGTTCATTATCAAGTGCACACGTTATTCATGTGTTGTGTCTATACTCTGACTGGTCATTTGGCAGTAAGTCTCGAGTTCATCTGTTTACATAGGTGTTAACCTCTCGTCCAAAGGTGCCCATTTGGGTATTTACAAATAATTATAATTTATATGATCATTTATTTAAGTATTAATGCCATTAATGCTATTTATTTATATATTAACATTACTATTTTATAATTCAATACATCTGTCATGTGTTGCAATGGACATACTACCATGTTTCCCCATCTGTCTGGCTGACAATCTTGACTGGGGCTTATTTTTGGGGTAGGGCTTATATTACAAGCATCCTGAAAAATCATGCTAGGGCTTATTTGCTGGTTAGGTCTTATTTTCGGGGAAATATGGTATTTGCCTTTCCAAGTTTCATTCATTTTTGAATTTCTTGGCAGCAGTCCATTTGAACTGATGATTGAGCCAAGTCATGCAAAAACTGTCACAAGGGCAGTTTATTTCAAAATGTCTGTTTTAAATTGTTGCTAGAAAACATTTTAAAAAGGAACCTGGAGGTGAAAAGGATTCCTAGAAGACTCAGCTAATACAAAATAACAACAACAACAACAATAGGCAGGTTGCTTACGTGTAACTGTCGTTCTTCAAGTGATCATCTGTGCATCCCACATATGGGTGCTGCGCCTGCGCAGTGCCTCAGTCGGGAAGATTCCTCTCACTAAGCTGAGAGTTTTCTGGCAGGAACCGCGTCCTTTTCTGTTACTTGAGTAGGTGGGTTCCCACCATTTTCTCAGTTCAACTGGAGACCATCATTTGCCCTATGTGTATGTCCGTAAATGTCCTATCATTATATTCATACACATCCACTGACACCGATGTGGGGCTGGCGGGTGAGTTGTGTGAGTGCACAGATGAGCACTCGAAGAACGACAGTTACACATAAGCAACCTGCCTTTCTTCATCGTGGTCTCTGTGCATCAAATGTATGGGTGACTAGCAGTGTGGAACTTGTGCACATAATGTTCCTCTCCACACAAAGGAGTCCTAAGAAGCAGACTTCGCTGGAAGGTTTATTAAGTCCGTTGACAGGTTCGTTTACGAGAAGCCAGTTTGAGAGGCATTGGGAGAAGAAGAAAACAAAAAACAGTGAGGGGAAAAAAAGGCAGGGCTTTTTTTTAATGCCTTCATGAGGTAAATTAAAAATGGGCAGAAAAGATTAAATAGAGGGAGGATTAGAGATCAAGAAAGTGTAAGAAATGTTGAGGAAAGCTGAGATAATCGTATAGCTAGAGACCCCGAGGCATTGCAAATGGTGGTCGAAAGCGAAATGAGAAAATGGCGGGAACCCACCTACTCAAGCAACGGAAAAGGGGCAGGGCTCCCGCCAGAAAACTCCCAGCTTAGTGAGAGGAATCCTCCCGACTGAGGCACTGCACAGGTGCAGCACCCATATGTGGGATGCACAGAGGCCACGGATGATGATGATGATGATGATGATGATCATCATCATCATCATCATAATTTGTAATTGAAAAAAGCATTTGAAGGTAATAGTGCACTCAAGAATAAGGCAAGATTGAAATCAAAGGACCTACACATTGGTTGGATGTGCTCAGAGTCTGGGGGTGAGGATGGATCGCCTCCTTAAGGCAAGACAGAGGCTGCAGGTCAATTCACTCCTCAACTCTGGGTTAGCCATAGATTTCTGCTAGATTTGAGCTTGTAACAGTGCTGCTTCATGCTGTTACCTGAAACATACTCTCTCACAACACTTAGGCTAACCACTTAGCCTGAAATCTGCAGCCATGTTGTACTTCCTGTCCAGGAGGGAGCAGGGAGGTATGGAGAACCCTGTGTGTACTCCTGGGACAGGATGACTGGATGTCAAAGAGGGTAAATGAGAAGTATCTTTGGAGCCTGGGACCGGTTGGAATCCAGGTGAAGCCTCAATAAAAGTAGCAAATTGCATTATAAATTACTAATAGGTGAGAAACATAGAGCAGATGTGAATAATTCAGAGATAATCAACAGACACATTAGAAAGGGGAGTCTCTGGATGAATAAAGAGTTTTCTGTAAACTAACAAACAGAACAAAGAATAATAGGGAAATGAATTTACTTTGTATCCGGACAACATGTTATGACGTAGGGTTTATAATGTATGTTCTCTGTACCTCTTTCGAGACTCTGATTTGGGAAGCATCTCCCCTTTGTCTCCATTTATTCTATAGCGCACCGGAATAAAACTGCTATTAGCTCTAAGTCTCGTCTCAGGCTCTGTTTGGCTTTGGGTCTGGGGTCCACCCGGGGTTTGCCCCAGCTGTTAACTGTTTTCAGTCCGGTAACAATGCTGGGTCAAAAAGCCCCAGTTTCTGGTATATGCTGATGGGAAACGATGGCTGGTAGGGACTGATCAAGGAGGAGATCTGGGGATTGCTGAAAATAATGACCCAGTGCGCAGCTGCTGTGAAAAAAGGGCATGATTAGGAAAGGAACTGAAAATAAAGCTGGCAAGAAAACTGGCTGGACTAACCTTATACAAATTGATGTGGTGGAAACACATGTGGTACAAATCAATGTGGTGTACTGTGTACACTTTTGGTTATCACCCTTAAAATATCCTAGTTTAGAGTTGGAAAAAGTTCAGAAAATGACAACTAACTTGATCAAGAAGCACAAGAAATACTTTTGTGAGGGAAAGTAATAACAGCTTTGACTTCCATTAAGGGGAGTAAGGGGTGATATGGCAGAGATGTACACAGGCATTGTGTGGAGAAAGTGGAAAAAGAGACATTTTTCTTCCCCTTTCATATAACTAGAACCCAAGCATTCTGGTAGAATACTAGAATTAATGCTCATGGTTGGTGGGATAAACAGGACAGATGAAATGAAGTATGTCTTCTCTCAGTACATAGTTAAACTATCAAATTCACGTCCACAAGATGGATTGATGGGCACCAATTTGCAGGGCTTCAAAACTAAATACCCTTTCATGAAAGCATTAAAACAGTTATAAGTATGGCTTGTTAGGTTGCAACTGGAAGATCAACCCCGAATCCTTAAATCCCATGATGCACTGGTAGATGAGGCAGCCAGGGGGTGTCCCACTCCTTTTTTGCCTTTTCTGGGATCTACCGCCCCTTCCTTGTCCTACTGTGTAAAGCAGTATTTCAGGTGCACTGCAGAAGGGCACTGATGTGGGACTCGTCAGGGACTACTGATGCAGCAAGGGACTTCCTGTTCCTTCCATCCCTTCCCTGTGGCTGTTTCTGAGCTCACTTTCTCACCTCTGAAAGGCTGTGCTGGTCCCCTAATCTCTTTGTTTCCTCCTAATGCATGCATCTTTCTTGCTGCAGAGGAAGTTTTTCTCCATGGAGCACATTGTACTGCTGAGCCCGATGCTATTGATGTAGACACAAGGGCCCGCTCCTCGCACCGGAAACCTGGAACAGACGAACGATTGCAGTGACATCTGCTGACCTGGAGTAAACACTATAATACCTTCTCTTACAAGTAGTTGCTCGGTTAAATTGAGGTAGGTTAGAGCAGCCTTCCCTAAGCAGGCACCTGCTGGATATGTTGGGCTACCTCTCCCCTAATCTCTAAGCAGCCTGACTGAAGATGTGGGATGTGGGAAATTGTAGGGATTTGTCTCTCCCTTGTCTCATGTGATCAAGTGCCAGGCCTTCTCAGAGATCAAGGGAGGTCCAGACTATTTCCATCTCTAAGCCCCCAGCCCCCATTATAGCAAAGTGCAAAGAGATGGCAAAACTGTAATGTTTCGAACTACATTCAAAACTGTAATGTTTTGAATTTCAACATTTAACAAATTCATGCTTTCACAAAAAAACATTTTATGGTGCAATAATTTGCAACGAAGATCTTTTCTATTTACTAAGTGCTTGCCAAGCTTTTTTTGTGTAAATTCAAGAATTATTTCTGGGGGAGAAATGGCTTCTTGCAAGGTCACAGTTTACATTAGGCTTAACGAGGTCATTCCAACAATCTTGCCCCAGATCTGAGCAGTCCTAATTCCAGACCTGCTTCAGCACACAGAAATTTCAGGCCTGCTGTGAATGTAAGGCTTGGGCCAAATGGTCTTACTGGCCAATACACCCTGCAGTAGGCTTAAGGTTTTCCAGAATCCCAGGGAAAATGTTACACCAGGCCTAGGTTTACAAGGGAATTTTACTTGGTAAACTGAAGAACTTACAAGAATAGTGTGTTCCCAATCTGCAAGGCTCCTATCTGCTGGAATGAAGTGTCAGCAAAGCCTGCTGGTCTGAGTGAGATGTCTGAACAAAGGAGGCAGGGCTGGTTTATACAAATATTTTTAACAACCAGTAGGAAGATAATGGGTCACACCTGTGTTGCAGCTATAATGCCACGAAGTCTAACTCTAATGACACACAGGTTATAAATTAATGGCTTTTTTATGTTAAGTTAGTGGGACTGGATTGTGTCAGCTGCCTTGGGTTCCTTTTAAGAAAAAAAGGCAGGACAGAAAAACAATATATGTATTAATATAATGCACATAACTTCTTCAAATGGTTTTAAATTCTGTATGTTAATGTTCTTACATTACATCTCCACATTTCTTCTGAACTGGCCTGTGAACTTTGAGTATTGAGTGGTACAGCACTGTCCGGTGGATTAGGGCATGGTTGACTGACCGAAAGCAGAAGGTAACCATTAGTGAGGAATCATCAGGATGGCAGCCAGTGACAAGCGGGGTCCCCCAAGGCTCTGTCCTCGGGCCGATCCTGTTTAATCTTTTCATCAATGACATGGAAGAAGGGGTGAACAGTCTGCTGATCAAATTTGCAGACGATACTAAAACTGAAGCGGTGGCCACAACTGAGGAGCAGGTACTCCAGATTCAAAAGGATCCGGACAGACTATGGAAATGGGCAGGAGACAACAGGATGGCGTTCAGTGTGGATAAGTGAAAGGTCTTGCACTTGGGGCATAGGAATAGGTGTCCTAAGTACAGGTTAGGGGACAAGTGGCTGGAGAGCAGCACTTGTGAAAGGGACCTCGGGGTGCTGGTGGACTGCAGGCTAAATATGAGTCAGCCATGTGATGCAGTGGTCAAGAGGGCAAACGCCACCCTTGGTTGCATAGCCAGAAGTGTGGCTTCTAGATCAAGAGAAGTATTACTACCACTCTATACGACTCTGGTGCACCCGCAACTGGAGTATTGTGCTCAGTTTTGGGCCCCTCATTACAGGAAGGATATAGCCAGGTTAGAGTCAGTGCGGCGTAGGGCCACAAGGTTGGTGGCCAGTTTGCAGGGGATGGGGTATGAGGCGACATTGAGGGAACTGGGTCTCTTCAGCCTGGAGGAGACTCAGAGGGGATCTGTTGGTGACATACAGGTATGTGAGGGGGTGTCACACAGAGGTGGGTAGAGATCTGTTCTCCCCTGCAGAGGAAGGCAGGACGCGCTCCAACGGAGCAAAGCTCAGGGAACCAAGGTACAAGCTGGATGCCAGGAAGCACCTCCTGACAGTTAGGACCCCGAGGGTGTGGAATGGGCTTCCACGAGAGGTCGTTGAGGCCCCATCGGTGCAGGTGTTCAGAGATAGGCTGGACATGCACATGGTGGGCATGTCATGAGCGGAGCCGGCTGGTGCCGGCGGTCAGACTAGATGGCCCAGGAGACCCCTTCTGACTCGCTATGTTTCTATGTTACAGAAATGAAATGAAATGAATATTTATCAGTGCAAACTGAAATTCCATGTTCAAAATGTCAATGGCAAAAGTGGAGTTTTCTTGGGTAGCCATCCATCATGGCTATGGATCTTAGGTTCCATTGTACTCAGCAAAAGCTTAGTTTCACATCTAGTGGATTCTGCAACATCTCTTTTTCATAAGTGATTGCCTAATTTGCCTAACTGTTGGCAATGCAAAGTAGGTAATGCTTCCTTTAACAATGCTTTAACAGAAGTGAAATGAAATGAGTATTTGACAGTGCAGACTTAAGATAACTGATATGAACTGTGGTGGTAGTATATTGTGTCGAAATATTATTAATCTGACTGGGGTTTTATGACAGACAATCTTCAATGTTTTTTCTTCTTTCTTAAAATTTATGTATTTATTGAATGGAGCTGGTCTTTGACCATAATAAAGTTTTTATCTGTCTATCAGTGCAAAATGAAATTTCACATCCAAATTTGTAAATGGAAAACTAGAAGTTGAGGAACTTTTTAAACATGTGGGAATATCTGGGTCAGCACTGAGAAATATTAAATTTTCACTCATCCATATAGAGCTTTTCAGTAACTTTCTTAAACTATGGATCATGACAAATAACTTAGGTTACAGCATGGGTCCTCAAACTAAGGCCCGGGTGCTGGACTCGGCCCGCCATGCCCATTTATCTAGCCTGCCATGCCCATTTGGACCCACCGTGCCCGCACCCATCGCTGCCCACCTCACCCCATGTGCAGGGAGGCAGCGGTTTGCTCGCTCGGAGAAAACGATCTCCAAGTGAGCAAGCTGCTGCCTCGTGCGCCCGCCTCCCCTCCCCTTGCAGCACGCGCCTGCCCGCCCGCGCCTCGCCTTGCCACGTGCCCCACCCCCACCTCAGCGCCTGTGCCCACACACACTGCCCCCGCCCCCTCACCGGCCCGTGTGTACTACCAGCACCACCTTTCCGGCCCGCGGCTAGCACTGGCACCTTTCAACTGGCCCCCTGCTGAAAAAGCTCGAGGACCCCTGGGTTACAGCAAGGGCCCCCAGTGGTTTTGGACATTTGGAAATTTGAGAAACTATTGTGGATACCACCACAAAATGCCTAATCATTGCAGTCTTCTTAGGTAGCCATCCATCATGGCTATGGGTCTTAGGTTCCATTTTACTCAGCAAAAACTTTGTTTCACATCTAGGGGATTCTGCAACATCTCCTTTTCATAAGCGATTGTCTAATCTGCCTAACTTTTGGCAGTAAAAAGCAGGTAATGCTTCCTTTAAACTTTGCTTTAACAATGCAGGGTAGCTGCTTTTTTTGGAAGTTACTAGACAGTTCACTGATATATTTTATTTATTTATTTATTTATTTATTTAAAGTTTTTATATGCCATCCCCTTGCTATATAGCCTCAGGACAGCTCATACAAATAAATAAATATAATACAAATACAGTTAAAACCTGGAAACACCCTGGTTGAACAATTAAAACCTATAAATATTAAACATTGTTAAAATATTGTTTGAATAAAAAGGTCTTAGCCTGGCGCTGAAAAACAAATAACGACGGCATCAGGCGGACCTCTCTGGGGAGTGCATTCCACAGATGGGGCGCCACTGCAGAGAAGGCCCTCCTCCGGGTACTTTGCCTCCTGATGTCCCTCATGGAAGGCTCCCGGAGGAAGGCCTCTGCTGCTGATCTCAAGGGGCGGGGGGGGGGGGGGTAAATATGGAAAGCTTTTTTACCAGCTTCAAATGAGAGAGCTGGATTCCATACAGAAAGTCCCAGCCTTGAGTTTACAAGAGCTGAACAGGGCCGTCAAGGAAAGATAAATGCTCATGTCCTGGGATGTACTCAATTGAGGAAACACATTCAGTATATGAGAGGGCAGATGCCTCTCATAGAAACTGCCTTCAGATGGATACTTATTTGAATATTTGGCTTGCCTCTGTGTAAGCCAATGTATAATTGCTAGAAAGTTGTATGCATTATGCATGTATTCATTGCTATGGACATATAAAAACTGATGTTCATGCATTAGAAAAATGACCCTTTGAGGCCCATGGGCTTCTTTTGGCTCCCTCTATAGGGTTTGGGAAAATAATATCCTCACAGGGAACTGTGGGAAACGCATATCAGCTCTGGAAATTAATGTTGCGAACTGCTGATGCAGTCAAAACATACAACAGCTGAATAGTAAGAAGCCAATGGAGATGGAGTGAAGCAAAAGCACTCACTGGTTGTTCAACGCTGTGCCATTCAGCCATCTCCAGGGCTTGCCTGCGTCTTTTGAGAGGCCAATCCAGTAATGATGGGTGTAAGTAAACCTCATCAAAAACACCTAGGAAAATGGTTATCAAATTGCAATTTACTTATTTATACAATGCACATTCCCCTATAAGTAATGTTTCTGGTGGCTAACAGTAATGCATTACAGATAAAAATGAATGAAAGTACATAAACATGAAACATAAGCTTGACACAATCATGGAGGTGGAAGTGTTCAGCAGCTCCTTTAAAAGGGCCATCCTGGATCATTTCCAAGTTTTAAGTCCTGATGATGTTGACAGGCTGCCTGGACTGGTGAGACAAACCATCTGCCCTCTCAATCCTTGTCCATTTTGACTGATAGTCCAGAGGGAGGAAGCACTGAGGGAGTTCTTAGACAAGTCTCAAAATACAGTGGTACCTTGGCTCATGAACTTAATCCATTCCGGGACTCTGGTCGTGACTCAAATTGGTTGTGAGTCAAGTTAAATTTCCCCATAAGATTCAATGTAAATAAGGTTAATCTGTTCTGTAACAATTTTTTTAAATCAGAAAAATATAAAGCAAAGTGACAAAGAACAACGAAGATCGTGGCCATCTCCCCACCCCCGCCCCCCGCCCAGAGCACGAGCACGGCCATCTCCCTGCACCTCCAGCACGACTGCGATCGTGCCTGCCATTCCTGCACTTGCCCATCATCCCGGCGTGCTGGTGGGGGGGAGAGATGGGCGCAATTGTGGGCGTGCTTGGGGAGGAAAGACGGGCGTGATCGCAAGTGCTCTGGGGAGGAGAGATGGGTGCAAACGTGGGTGTGCTGGTGGGGAGAGACGGGCACGAACGTGGGCATGCTCAGGGGGGGAGACGGGTACGATCGTGATTGCGCTCATGCAAGGAAGACAGGCACAATCATGAGTGAGCTCGGGCAGGAAAGATGGGTGTGATCTCAGCACTCCCCCCCACCCCCAGCACGATCGCGGCCATCTCCCCACCCCCGAGTGGGGAGATGGCCATGATCGTGGGCGCCACCCAATGTGGAGTTCACGACCTGAGTCAAAATTTTTATGAAATTTTTGTTTGCGACCCGATTTCGTCATGAACTGAGGTGTTTGTGAGCCGAGGTAACACTGTACCATTAAGGTCATCAAGAAGGCAGTGGAGCTCCAGGCAGTCCTGAGTGATACTGATTCCTGGACCCATTTCAAACTGGCTTCAGGGTGGGACATGGAGTTGAGACTGCTTTGCTTACTCTCCTGGATGATCTATGACTCACAACTGACAGTGGGACTGTGTTCCTGCTGGGTGGATTCCTCAGTGGCTGTGGTAATTCTGGATTGTGCGGGGGAGTTGGGAATTGGAGGCACTGCTTTGCAGTGGTTCTGTCACTAACTCTCAGGCTGGTTCCAGACGATGAAGCTTGCTGTTCTTCCAAGGAGGAAATGGCTTGTGGAGTCCCACAGGGCTCCATTCTGTCTCCAGTGCTGTTTAACATCTACATGAAGCCACTGGGATAAATCATCTTGGGGAGGGATGCTGGGTGTCATCAATATGCTGATGACACCCAGATCAATTTCTTCTCCACATCAGTGCTCCCTCTTCTAGAGACAGCATCTCCTCTCTGAATGACTGCCTGGGACTGGTAAGGGGCTGGATGAGGAAAAACACATTCAGTTGAATCCAGACAAAATGGATATGTTTCCTGTTAAAAGTCTGATGCCATGTTAAGAGATATGTCAACTGGTTCTCAATGGGATCACACTCCCCTTGGGAGACCATGTTCACAGTCAGCACAGACAGAAGCCATGGTCAAGAGTCCGCTACCAGCTTTGGCAGATTCATCAGGAGAAGAATGACCGGAAAACAGTAGTGCACGCTATACAGTAGAACAACAGTTGCCCTTTGGTACAACCTGCCTGTGGTTAACTCATTAATTGCAATACATATTTGCTCCTTACCAGCTCCTCTTCGCTATCAAGCATAGCCAAAGATGCGCTGAATGAGGAACAGTTCTCCTTGCTGATGTTCCAATTATTTTCCTGGTCTGACCAATAGTAGCATTTTCCTTCGTACCCAATCCAGCTGTCTGGGCAGGCGGCATCGATAGGTGGAGGAGTGGGTGGGCATGGCGGTGGTTTCCTAACTGGAAAGAAAACAATTTGCTCGCAAGTACACTGTAGCTCTCAGAACAGGAGCTTGGAAAACCTGGGAACTGGCACCTGGAGGTACATTTCTGTGTGGATTGCTAAAAGAGAGCAGGTGGCATCCAGTCATGTGCAATAAGGGGTGAAATACAACTTGCTCTCTCTTCCCTCCCCACTGTAGCCCCTGAAAGTCTGTTGCAAAGGATTGTCCACATGTCTAGTGCAAGTTTTGGGGTCAAGTGGGAGACTACAAGGGGAGAGAAATGCATCCCACTTCCCACTTCCTCTGATGGAAGCAGTTCCATCACCAGAAAAGCATCACTGGATTCCCTCCTCGGTTAAGCTCCTTCACTAAGACTGCAAATGTCAGGATTCTCTGGGAAAGCTATGACAATTAAATCTAGGTCTCCCTCTCTCCCTCTCAATTGTTCTTTCTTTCTCACCCTCCATGTAGGTTTGCAGTGTACATGGATTCTTTGGGTTGGATCCCTAGCTAGTCATACCTAGACCCATAGAAAACAATGGTGCTTAAGTTACTTGTCACTGAGTCTGAGTCTGGTTCCCCTAAAGAACAAGAGAGTCTCTGTCCTGCTGCAGCTTACATTGCTTAGTTTCCTATACAGAGACACACATGGGGGTGGGGGTAGAGCAAGAAAAATTATCACAAGGGCCTGTGATGGCATGGATTTGATCCTTTTGCTTTTCACAGCAACCTGGCCAAAAGCTTTCCCTACTGGTAAGTTAGTGGGATTTAGCAGAGGAGAATTTATTTATAAAAACCCTAGGCCATCCCTCTTTCTTTTCGAGTGTGCAGCATTATTAACTTTTATTTACTGCAGCACAAAGTATTTAAAACTTTTGTACCCTGTCCTATACCTAGAAGTCTCAGGGTGGTCCAACAACAAAGGCACTGCATAATATCTATAATAAAAACCCAACTAAAACAAATAAATATTAAAATAATGAGAAAATAAAAAGGGGTTGGCCTGATGCTGAAAAGAATAAAGAATATAACTGAATTTAAATCAAAGACCTGGGGGACGGGGTAAAGTAAAAACATACATTTCTCCTCACTCACCAGCCAATGCAATTATAGTAATTGTCATAATCGTGAAGACAACAGTTGCTGCTATTGGGTATTTTTGGTCTGCAATGCACTTTGGGACAAAGCCTGAAAAACATAAGCATAAGAGTCTGAGTAAATGAAGATCATGGGAAGCAATCAGCTGATTTGCACAAGATACTTTCTAGACCATTGTGCAGTTTACACACAGTGATAATTAGGGCTCTGGATCCTTATCAGAAGATCCTATGGACACTCTGTGCATCACACACTTTCCTCTCTGCAGCACAAAGGACATCGTGCAGGAAGGACAGGAAAAACCGTGGTGCAGCAAAACAGCCTCCCACAACCTGCTGCCCTCCCCAAATGTCCTGGACTACAGAACCCAGCATGCCTAGCTGAGGGGTGCCAGGAGCTGCATTCTAACACTCCTGCTGGGCAACAGGCTGAGGGAGGCTGCACCGAAGGAAAACCACAGTCACCTAGGTGCGTGTTTGGGAAGCACATTCACCTCGGGATGGCCTGCAGGGGAGAGCTCAACAGTAGGTCTTTGTGGAGACTCACACACCCTTCCTCCACACTCCTTTTTTCTCTCCGTGTGCAGAGAAGGATTCCCAGAAAAGGACTGCCCCCGAAGCTGTGGGACTAAAGCCTG
Organism: Varanus komodoensis; assembly: GCF_004798865.1. Lineage (NCBI taxonomy): Eukaryota > Metazoa > Chordata > Lepidosauria > Squamata > Varanidae > Varanus > Varanus komodoensis. The sequence goes on from NW_025335297.1 coordinate 1,084,065, forward strand.
CCAAACTCCTCCCGGGACCTTCCTCGGGGAAAAAACTATTAGTGCAGGCCCTGGCAGAGGTGAAAAGCCCTAGCTTCTCCCATCACAGTTTGTTTCCAAGCCGAGGCTTTACAGTACACGTTGCACTGCCTCCCTTTGCCTTTTGTGATCCCTGCTGCCTTCACAACCCCTGTCCAGGGCCTCCTTCTGCTCCCTTGTTTTATAAACATCGGTCTTCACCATTTCCTGCCCACTACATCCTAGGACTGCTTCTTACTAGTGCTTCTTAGCCACAGCTTTGCAAACACAGGAACAGCTGATATTATCAAAGTAATCATACTGTATTTCTGAGTGGATTCACTGAGGCTTTCCGCTCCCCCACACCCGTTAACACCCAGCAACAGATCTACCACAGAACTATGAGGACTGCCTAAGCTCAGTTTAGGCAGAGAAAAGTATCAAAACTCAAAGTTGACGATTTGGGCTAATTCAGTTCCTCTCCAAAGTCTAGCAATGCTTCTCACTTACAACAGGCGCAGCTGACTTGTGTTCCTACAGGTGTTTTGCCCCACAACTCCCATCAGCTCTAGCGAGCATAGCCAATCATGAAGGATGATGGGGTGGAGGCCAAAACATCTGGAGGGCCACCTTGATCTATAATCCAAAGGTGAGAGTGTTGGACTGGGACTCATGAGATCCTGGTCCAAGCCCTGTTTTTTTTCCCATAACAGCACCCCAACTGTGGAATTGAATCCCCCTGGAGAGTAGGCTGGCTTCATCCCTCCATGCCTCAGATGCCAACAAAAAACCTTCCTGTTTTACAATGACTTTGATGGGTGAATTGGTTAGGTCCTTGATGGCTTTGATGGGTTTTTAATCTTAATCTGCTGCTGCCATACTGTGGTTTTCCACAAGACTTTCTAGTTTATGACACTATTTTATTATTTTAATTGGGTTCATATTCATTTGTAATTCCCCATCCCTTCTCATGTTGTTTATCTTACTTTATTATTTATTTTCCTGGTTACTTCATCACATTTTTAATCTTATTTATTTATTTTTATTTATATTGTGATTTATATCCTGCCTTTTTCCTACAAAGGACTCAAGGCAGCTTACATCATTCTCCTCCTCCATCTTATCCCCACAACAAGAACCCTGTGAGGTAGGTTGGGCTGAGAGTCTGTGACTGGCCCAAAGTCACCCAGTTGGCTCCAAG
>NW_025335297.1:1085362-1100588 GCF_004798865.1 Varanus komodoensis
AAGGCAGCTTACATCATTCTCCTCCTCCATCTTATCCCCACAACAAGAACCCTGTGAGGTAGGTTGGGCTGAGAGTCTGTGACTGGCCCAAAGTCACCCAGTTGGCTCCATGGCTGAGCGGGGACTCGAACCCAGATCCTCTGAGTCCCAGCCCCATGCTCTTAACCACTACACCACACTGGCTCACTTATTGTCATCACTGCTTTTATTGTGAGTTGCAGTGTATTGTATTGTTTTAACTGACTGCATCTGCTGTGAGACACCCAGGGAGCCTTACAGCTAATGGGGTAGCATACAAGCCAAATCAATCAATCAATCAATAACCCCCACTGAGCCCCAAAGCTCCTTAGGTGATTCTGGGGCAGTCATGGACCCTTCCCCTAACCTACTTCACAGAGCAGTTATCAAGATAAAATGGAGAGGGAGCCACTCTGGGTTCCCTGCAAAAGGAAGATGGGCAGGGTATGACAATAAGGTAATACCGGGTTGCCAATGCTTTTTCTCAGCAAGGCTCACCCACCTTTAACAGCGTCAGTTCAGCCATGACAGGCAGGACCTCCTTCAGCCTGCACCTCCTTTCTTCGCATGGAGGTGTGGTGATGGAAATGCCTCCTAGTACCTTTTTCTGCGAGTCTGGCAGCTCTTCAGAGGCACAGGAGCCCGGCCACAAAGGAGCAGCTAACACCTCTGTGATGCGTCCCGCCTGGGGGAGGATCCTTCGGAAGAAGAGACCCAGCACCAGGCTCCAGCCACAGGCAGATGCCAGGGCTGGGGCTACAGCCAACTGCCTTCCATCAGGGCCCCCTTGGTCAGTCCCTGGAATTCCTCAAAGGAGTTGGAAGGGATTGTTATTGGTGGAGTTGTAAGGGATTGTTATCGGTGTCTTTGGTTTTGTTTAAGACTAATCTTAATTTGTTTAAGACCTTGTTTAAGACATAGACTTTTGGCTTGCTTCCTGCACATTCTTTTGGACACCCTCCCCTGATTTAAACCCTGGACACACAAACCATATGGCCCTGGCCTTTGGACTGAATTGACCGATCTTCTGAAAGGTTACATGGGGACCTGGCATTTGTGGGCACAGAGCAGGACACTAGGAGACTATTATAATTAACCCCAAATGGCTCCAGTAGAAAGTAGATTGGTACAGAACATGGTTCTCGACTGATGAGGGTAAGCTGTTCCGGCCTCTTTGGGGGAAGTGCACAAGAGAAGTGAAATACGGAAAATATATTTACCAGCATTCTCTGTTCTCCTTGTACTGGCTGTTACAGCAGGCTTTGCCTCTGGATACAATGATTCAAGGGCTGGAGACTCTCTCTCAATTCCTGCAAAAGGGCAGAAGGAGTCGCATACTGTATTTGTATTATATTTATTTATTTGTGTGAGCCGTCCCGAGGCTGTATAGCAAGGGGACAGCATAGAAAAACTTTAAATAAGTAAAAAATATATGTAACAGTCTCTTTCCTTTTTCTCTATGGGGCCATGTGTGGAATCCTCCTCACCCTTTTCCTGTCAATTAGGTGTGGTGATGACCCACCTGAAGCTGGCGTCTGAGGAAGATCCCCAGGTGCCAGCAGGAGCTGGGTCATGCTTCATGGTTTGTCTCTTTCCTCCATCTCAGAGGATAACCTGGACAAGGCAGCCCTCCCATTAGGTCTTTCTAGATGAGAAGATACGGCTTTATCCAACCCATCAGGCACAGAGGACTCCTCACTGGTGCAAAGCCCATTGTAGCAGCCAACAACTGCTGAAAAAATCAATGGCCCTTTAGGATGCAGGTTAAAGGATCCGGGTTGCCAGAAGGGGGTAACACCAACATCACTCCCAGGCAGGACACCTTATATAAGCTTCCAGGTAGCCTCTGAAAGTGATGCAACCGCATCTGCTGCTCTGCCAACAGGCTATGAGGCACTGCAGCCCCAGCTGCCTTCCCTGAGAGCTCAGACACTAGTTGGGTTAGGAACAACTGGAGTCCTTTCACATTAGAACCAGAACTTGTGGCCCATTTTGGGCCTGCTCTGAAAATGGTGAGAAGCCTAAGATCTGGGAGGACTACTGATCAGCCAATGTGGGAAAGTTCATTTTGACCTTGGCACTCCTAAAATACAATATACAAAAATCATATGCGTACAAATGTAAGCGGACGACTCAGGCACAGAACCACCAAAACAATTTTAAACAGGCCTCAAGAAAAATCCAGGACCTGATTCAAATGCATGAGAGAAGAGGAAGGTCTTTACCAAGCTCTGAAATGTTGGCACCAGACAAGCCTCATCATTCCAGAATGGGGCGGGGAGGGGGCACCACCATGAAGGCCATTCCCTGTTGTTCCCTTCCAAGTCTCCCTCAAAGGACACATCTGGAGAGCCCTCAGATGTTACCAGCAACATACTGGTAGGTTCCTGCTGGGAGAGCCACTCCATTAGGCACTGTACCCTGAGCTGTCTAAAGTTCTAGAGGTCAAAACCAGTGCCTTGGATCAGGCTCAGATACCTGCAGGCAGCCAGTGCAAATAGGCCAGAAATGGTGTCACCTGCTCAGACTTTCTTGTTGCTATTATTGAGCTGTTCATCACACTCTGCTTAAGCAGCAACTTTGAACGATCTTCAAAGGCGGCCCTACACAGAACACTTACTTACAGTAAACTTACTTGGAGACTAGCAGAGCATAGTCAACGAAAGCCAGGTTGCTCCAGTACAGATAGAGGTGCAACTGGGCTAGGAGGCAGAAGGTACTCCATGCCCTTGAGGCCACCTGAGCCTGAGGTGCAAAGATGGCTCCTGGAGAACCTCAGACTGATATCACTTAACTATCACTTAGCTGGACACCTGCCTCCCTCACCAGATGAGGCAGAACAAGCAGTACACTTTTAATAAGTTTGAATGGGCATGAAATGATGCTCACAGGATCCACCTACAGTTTTCAGGAAAGTGAAACGGTTTTATACACGTTCTCAGGGGAACTATGAGGACAATATGAATTCATTTATAGGTGGGAAGCAGTAGTAAGATTTACTGCATTGGGCCAATGAGCTGCACAGCTTTCCAGGAAATACAAGATAAATCTCAAAAATAAAAACTCCTTCAAATGAATAAAATTCATTCTTAAGATATACATGTTAAAATAATCACCAGCATAGTATAGACAAATATAATTGGCTTGTCAAATTAAGATGTCACCATGGCAATGTACGGATTAATTTTTGATTCAATTCTTAGGGCTGCCAAGCCTTGAAGAGAAATCCTGAGTTATGCATCGCCAGCATGCAATAGTGCTTAACTTCCCATATGAACCTACCCAGCAGCTTTCATCTGCTTCTGAGGCCCTTCTGAAGGAACCCCCTCCTCAGGAAATAAGGAAGGGTCTTGAAGAAGGGTCTTTTCTGCAGTGGCACCCTGACTTTGCAAGAAGCTCCCTACATTCTTTTAAGCACCAGGCAAAAACTTTTTTCTTTCAATGGTATTTTAATGGATTTAAGTAGCATTTTATCTGAAGGCTGAAGGCTGAGCGCCGAAGGATTGATGCCTTTGAATTGTGGTGCTGGAGGAGACTCCTGCGAGTCCCTTGGACTGCAAGGCGATCAAACCAGTCAGTCCTAGAGGAGATCAACCCTGACTGCTCTTTAGAAGGCCAGATCCTGAAGATGAAACTCAGATACTTTGGCCACCTAATGAGAAGGAAGGACTCACTGAGAAAAACCTAATGCTGGGAACAACTGAAGGCAAAAGAAGGAGGGGACAACAGAGGATGAGGATGAGGTGGTCACTGAAGCAGTCGGCGTGAGCTTAAGTGGACTCCGGGGGATGTGGAGGACAGGAAGGCCTGCAGGAATGTTGTCCATGGGGTTGGACACGACTTCGCAACTAACAACAACAAGCATTTTATCTGTGGGTATGCCAATAGTTTTGTGCCTCTTATATTGATTTTAATGATTTTTATTTGTAATTGCTGTTTTATATTGTATTTTACTTTGTATTTTATTCTATTCTGTATTTTGTTGTTGTAACTTGCCCTGGGAGCCATACGGCTAAAAGGGCAGGTTAGAAATCTAATATATAATAAAATATTAATCATAATAACTTTGCAGAAACAAAACCCAACTGTAATGGGCTAAAATAACATGGAATTTAAAAAGCCTGTGGTGTGGGAGGCCTTCTACTGCAAGATCTCCATAAATACACACTTGCTGTGGCAGCAGAATATAGTCCTTGTCTCCGCCAAAACTTTCTGAAATAGAAACACTTGGTTTCAGCCATCCTAAGAATCATTACAGGAATGCTGGGAGCAGCAGGACCTTTTTCTGCCTAAACATGCATAGAATTGCACAAGCGTTTTCAGCAGGTGGTCAGAGTTTTGCCTTAACAGCTTTAGATCTCAACAGGGTCAAACAAAGATGGTTATACTGCTTCACCTGAGGTATCTTCTGCCATCTTCTGAGCTGTCCATGCCGAGGGCACCAGGGGTCAACCTGTATGGAAGTCAAAGGGATCCTTATTACTTAAGAGCAAAAAGGTCCGTCTCGCACTGACCAAAAAAGTCTTGCGTGTGATACCACAAACTTAGATTAATCCTCCAGAGTGACTGCACAATTGCTGTCTGCCCCACTTGAGGGGTGCAGCTGGGAATGGCCCTGCTGAGGGAGGGGCCTGATCACGCCATTCCCTGGACAGGAGGCCACCCCCAGCAATGGGGAAGGGGCAGCCACAGACCTGCGTCTCTTTATTATTATTATTATTATTATTATTATTATTATTATTATTATTATAACATTTCTATGCCGCCCCTTGCCGAAACCTCGGGGCGGCTTACAACATGATAAAATACATTGAAATACAATAGTACATAATAAATTACCATTAAATATAACAATACAAAAAATACATTGATTTACAAATACAAAATTAAAATTATCAGTATAAAATAAAAATATAGGAGGAGAAAGAGAAGGAAGAAGAAGTTGCCCAGGCCAGATCATATGTTTTAACAATTGAAATGATGTTTAAATAAAAAGGTCTTTACCTGGCGCCGAAAAACCAGTAACGACGGTGCCAGGCGGACCTCTTTGGGGAGTGAATTCCATAGGTTGGGCGCCACCGCAGAGAAAGCCCTCCTCCGGGTACTTACTCTCCTAATTTCTTTCATGGAGGGTTCCCGGAGAAGGGACTCTCCCGCAGATCTCAAAGGGCGGTCGGGCATATACGGACGTAAGCGCTCGTGCAGGTAGCCAGGACCCAAGCCGTTTAGGGCTTTGTAGGTCATAATCAACACCTTGAATTGGGCCCGGGCTTCAATGGGAGGTCTCTTGGCCTCCAAGTCTCCCCAGGCTCTGTTCTGCAGGGACTGCAAAGCCATGTGCTCACTGGGAAGGCTGCCCCTAGTGACGGAGACCTTATGCAGGCACATTTACATTAATAAAAAATTGTTGATGTGTTTAATGTAATAAGAATTCACCAATGTGGGTTGTCATAACTCTTGAGGTACACATCTCTTCGTATGAAAGTGAACGCTACAAGTTACTTCCTTGGTGTCATTTTACTTTACTCTTCTGATGCTGCTGTTTCAGCGTTCTGCCATCCAATTTGGAAAGGAGAAGGAAAAAAAACCCCAAACCAATATATAAAGACGTATTTATTGATCTGATTTATATACTTCTTCCCACAAAGTTCCAAAGTGATAAACGCACAATTTTGTGCCATCAAAACAAGAATAACATATAACACCAGAGAGATTTTAGTTCTCATCCCCCCCTCCCCCCATTCTGATCCCGTGCCTGCTTCGCCTGTATCCCTGGCACCTAAGCCAATATTGCAGATTACCAGGACATGTATCCGCTGGATAAACAGTCTACATGGAAATGGAAACTTACAATCATCAAAAGGGGAATTTGGTGATGTGTGCACGAATAGGAAGGAGGCGGAGAGACTAAGAATGTTTCTTTCTTTTCATATTAGGTCAGATTGCTTCATATCAGTCAGCTGCAGGCTTGTTGACATGTTTTGCTTTAGTCCCAGCGGAGAGCGAGTCTGCAGTGCTGGGCAACTGTTTAAGGCAACCATCTGCCCCTACCTTGGCTCTGCATTTCATCTAAAATGCCCTTCTCTGACTGGTGCCCCCCCCCAGCAGCTTTAATAACTTTAGTTCTTGTGGAACACTTACCCTGCACACCTGTTTGCACATACCTGAGAGAAACCCCTAATTAACTCAATGGGACATCTAAACAAACATGCATAGAATTGCACTGTTTTTCTTCCACCGGATTTTTTTTTTAAAGGCAAGTTAAAAAAGTATGTTTAATGGGCAGTGCTTCCATAGTTCTGGGCCCACCCGTCCCATCATTCCCAGCCACCATGGTGGACCATTTGTCATGCAACACATCTGAAGTGACCAAAGGAAGGGCAGCTGAGGGGAGCATCTAACTGACCAATCCTATAGCCCTCACTGCATTTTGATGGCCACAAGACTGCTTGGATTCCCAGTTTTGCAGAAGTGCTCCGACCTTTGCTTGGAACATGCTCCCCACCCCCCACCAGCCTGGACAGAACTGCTCTGCCTCTTCTCTGAGGTCGTAAGAGTGACCTTGGAGAAGAGGTCTGGGGGCACTGCAGGGGTGGGGAGAGGAGCATGCTGGCCCATCTAAGAGATGATGAATCTTCCTGGCCTCTCAGCCTGCCTGTCTCCCCCTCTGAAATGCCACAGTGAGTGGCCCAAAACAGTCGTCTAGCTGTTCTGGGGGAGGCAGGGGCACAGAGGTGATAGCTGCCAGTTTGCAGAGGTGGTGGTGGTGGTGGAGGAGGAGGAGGAGGATTATTGCACTGCATTTATACCCCGCCTGCCTTCCTCTTGCAAGAAACCCAACAAGGCACTGCTACTGTCCATTTTGTCCTCACAACAACAACCCTATGAAGTAAGTTAGGCTAGAAATCTAACACTGACCTAAAGTCACCCAGTGAGCTTCATGGCTGGGTGGGGACCAGAACTCGGATCTTTCGAGTCCCAGTCCAACACTCCAACTACTACACCGCACTGCCTTCTCATAATTCTCCAAGATCAAAGGGTTACGGGCATCCCTACAGCCTTGCACCATGAGACAGGCAATCTGACAGCAGTGTGCCAGCAATTTCTCTGCCCCTCGTTCCAGTTCATCCAGCGCTGCTTGCAAGAGTCCACAATGCTAACACAGTGATGTTGTGTCGTGCCTTCCCTGTCTGAGAGCATATTTTAGGGAGCTGGGTTTCCCTGGCATGTCTCATTTGGGCCTTAGTTATTGTCACTGCCTACATTCCAGAGCCTGCAAATGCACTCGCCACGGTGAGCGACAGCAACTGTAGTAATTCTGCTCAGCATGCTCCCCCTCATCGTTGACCTGATCGGCTGACCTGGCTCGCTCCACGTGCTGGGCTTCCCATGGACTGTTTAACCCACAGTGAGTGGTGGCCTGTGCACCCTCTCATGAATATGCAGTCCCAAGTGGGCTGCAGTGTGGCAACCAAACCGACCACCAGGGATGCCCCACAGTGCTCCAGCTCAGGTAACATACCACAACCCTTGGGGGCGGGGGCTGCATATTCGTAATGGCAGCTGCACACACTGCGGCTCATTGCGGATTGAACACGAGCGCAGCACAGCGTGTGAACCAGCCCAAAGAGAAGGCAATTAAGGTTCAGTTACGTTTTAAAGGAAGCACCTTTAAATTGTCCCAGTGCTTTCCTTCCAGGGTGAGTGCTCAGGGTTCCAGCCAGCCATTCATTCCAAACCAGGGCTGTACTTCCATCCTCCAAAACGTCCAGCTTTTAACTTCTTGTTTTACAACTCAGGCTCGGCCCTGCATGCAAGTACCATCTGTTATTACCTCCCTGTGAAGTGCATGCCTCATCACTACAGGGGGCTGGAGGACCGGGAGCTGTGGCGGGATGGAGTTGCTCGGATATGCCACCCAGCTGCTCACCGAGGAGCAGCCATGCAGCCCAGTCCAGTGATCAAAACACCTGTCAGTTCACGACTGCAGGGATGGCCAGCAGCTCAAAGACCAAGAACAGTCAAAGCACGTGCCTGAACCAGCATGTCCCACAAGCAGAGACCTGTTGGGCAATGTCACCACCTGTGCTTGCTCACAACTCACCCTCCATGCTCACAAACGCTTCCTGGGTCAGTCTTCTGGGAACGGTTCTGGGTGGAGAGGACCGAGTGCCCCAGATCGGCCAAGATGGCCCACACAGGCTCGGCTCTGTGTTGACTTAGGAAAGATGGGAGCCTTACTGCATTGCTAGGGGATCCTCCTGTGAGCTGAGCCAGGCCCCCTGTTGCTTACAGGGAAAGCTTTCCCAGCCTGCAGTCATCTGCTTGCACATGCCTGGGCTGACCCACACCTGAAACATAGGAAAGGGGAACCATGACAAAGGCTCGTAACTGGAGTGCCACAGGACTGCATTTCTGCATTGGCACCCCTCATGCGCTCCAGTCCGTATCTGAGGTCATGCTTTCTGTGCCCTGAGTGCCTGGCGTAGGCTGGGTATCTCCTAGGAGCAGGGTCTTAGGGGGTGCCAACCTTATGGAAACCCTCCTTTAGGAGACCTGTCAGGCTACAAAACTTGCTGTAAACCGTCCCGAGATGTCTAAGTATGGGAAGGTATAGGAATGTTTTAAATAAAGAAAGAATAATAAATAAAACTGACTTGTACTCTGCTCGGTAGTTCCAGTCTCAAAATTTAAATTTCCAGAAAGGGCTTTGTACTGACTGATTCAGTGTTTCTCTGCTGCCTATTGATTTGCATCTCTTTCTGCCATTTTGCTTTGCAATATTTTCTTGTCTGAATTTGTAATTTATTAAATTACAATATTTTCCCAGTATTTCAAGGTTTAGATTGTGATTTCAATTGGGGTTTTATTGTACAGAATTGATGCTGTGTTTTACATTGTTTTATTGCAGGACTGTTCTGAGACGATTTGGTAGAGGACAGTATAATTAAATTAATTTAATAAACATTGCATTTTAATTTAACATTAAATGCTTATTTTTTGAATTTTATTGTCAAAAGCTGCTTTTCTTCAATCCTTTAATCCTGAACTATTTGGGGGGGGGGGGAAGAAGCAAGGTTTTCCGATCTTCATTTCATTTTCATTTCTTCAGTGTGGTTCAAGGCAGCATCTGTTTCTCAGTGATAACTGACATGTGTGAAGCCATAGATTAAACTACGATTACTTGCTTTTCTGCAGAACCCATGACATGCAAAAAGGTGGGTGGGATCAAACCAGATGTTTATATAATTCAGCATTTTGTTCCACAGCACTCAAGACCATGCCGAGTTAATGACCAGGAACAGTGGAAGCTTTGGGAAAGGAGCTGGTATTTTCTATATTTACATGTTTATTTTGCCAATTTGTACAATTGGTCCGTTCCTACAGGCTTAGGCTCTTAAAAATACACCAGAAGAAAACTTCCATTGGGAAGAATGTGTGCATTTTGATGAGCACAAAAGCGGAGGGCACACACACAGATTCCATTAACAAGATTGCAAAATTTTCCTTTCTTGCCAGAATGAAATGCAAGGAATGACGGAAATGCAGAATAATCAAGAGTAGAACTGGAGGAATCTGCTCACCCCAATTCATTTCCAGAAGCAACTCAATGTGCTGTCTCTTACCTTAAAGAGACTGCATCTGTATAACTGAAAGATCATCTTTTCCTACACAAATTTGTTAATCTATCAAGGGTATGTATGGAAACCTACTATAGGTCTCATCACCTTCAAAATTAGGGGGATAGTTCTCAGAGACTGAACCTCTTCTCCTGCGGCAGCATGTTAAAGAAGCATAGCAAAGTAGTTGGAAAGGGGCCAGAGGGTTCCACCCCCTGCTCAGCGCAGGCCCCCAAGCTAAACCATCCCTCTCAGATGGCTGTCCAGTTGCACCTTGAATGCCTCTAATGTGGGGAGCCCACAACAAGCCTAGAGCTTTCACTCCACTGTTGTATTGCTCTCACAGTCAGGACGTTTTACTGATATCTAGCCAGAATCTGACTTCTTGTAACTTGAGCCCATTGCTGCATGTGCTGCACTCTGAGATAGAAACACAGAAAGAGAGCAAGTCCGAAGGGGTCTCCCAAGCCATCTAGTCTGACCCCCGGCTCCAGCTGGCTCTGTTCAGTGATAATTGAGATCCGGGCCCTCTTCTGTGTGAACGCCTTTCAAGTACTTGTAGAGAGCTATATAACTCCCCTTGTTCTTCTCTTTGAGGCATAACATGTCCAGTTCTTTCAATCACTCCGCACAGAACCTTGTTTCCAGTCCCTGGATGATCCTTGCTGCCCTCCTCTGGACCCTTTCCAGCTTGTCTGCATCTTTCTTAAACTATGATGTATTTAATCTCTTTTTGCTTCCTGAAGAAATAGCTTCTTGAAAAACTACTTGTGGGTTTGCATTCTTAATATGTGGAAACTGTTTAATTTAATGCTGTCATGTGCTGAGTTGTGTTTTCCATCTTTTTAGCTTGTTTTTTAATTGCACTGGGTTTTATTTTGCTATTCAAAGCTCCATAAACTACTGGACCATTACACTTATTTAAATCACTGTAACAGCATTGTACCATTGAACTTTTGCAATATTTTAGTAGCTTCTATCTTTAATGGCACCTTGATTTTAAAACACTAGGCTAACCTGCAGGGATGACGCAATCCCTGCCTACCAATCTTTCTTTAACGGAGCAGAAGCAGCAGCGGCTTTCTTTTCCTGGCTGGCTCATAAATTGTATCTGCTATACCAGAAAATAACATTCAAGAGAAAGTGAACTTTCCCAGTGTCCAGAAGCCCAAAAGATTCCTTGGCTTTCAGCTGGTAGGAAGAGCTCCAGAGATAGTTGCCCTGATGCTGCCTTCCCCAATCATTGTGTGGCTGAGGACTGCTTTTCCCATGAGGAAACTGTTCACTTTGCCAAACAGGAAGTGGGTGGATGGTGGGATAGGAATGTCAAAAAATCCATGGCGAGAGGTGTCTCCTCCGAAGTTTTCTTGAATCTGAAGTGAGGTGCCTTGCCTGGCCCAGACTCCCATGATGAAAACAGCAGGCAACCCTAGACCCATAGAGAAGGGGCAGGAACCCAGTGCTGCATCTCAGGGGTTTCCAGTGTGGTGCCCCTGAATGCCATGGTACTTGTGGGGGCCTCCAGCAATGCCCACCACGGTCCCCACAATTCACCACCTTTGGAAATAAAAACCTAGGAAAGGGTTAGGATAGCCTTCTTTCCTTCCCTTTCTAGCCCCTAGCCTTGCCCTTTCACCTTGCTATCTCCCCCCACAACCTCTAGTTTCCATGTTCTCCCCAGTTCTTTATCTTGCTCTTGCAATTTTTGGATTTGTCAACACCTCCCTGGTTTGGGACAGTTAATTGCATCTCTATTTAAGGCTGAAGTTTTATAAGGTCAGATTTCTGCTGAGTTTCTCAAATATTTTTAAATTAATGAGGGTATTGTTGAGTCTTGGGTTGGATAATTGCATATACTTTTATCTGTTTTTTTTAAAAAATAGACAAGTATCTTCATTAATTCAATACTTTTGTAAACTTATTGAAGCTTATGAATTAATAAACAATCTTATTATTAATGCTAACATATCGGCAAAGATAAAGAAGAGAATGAGGCTTTGTGTCTCATGATAAGATGCTGTTAGGTTTGGGCCTCCCAAGGGGCCTCCAGTTGCTTTAATCCATGCCTGTCTATAACCCTTCACCTTTCAAATCCCACCCCAGGTTTTAGCCTCGTAATTCCTCCCCCACCCCCATTTAGCCCCCTCTGGACCAGCTGGGCCCTGCTGGCAGCCACCATACAGCCAGCCAAACTCTCTGTGAAGCCTGCGGGGGTTGCGCCCACAAAGATGCACACGCAGGTCCGAAGAGGTGGGGGGCCCAGGCAAGACAGCGCCGAGCCACTTGGCTGGATGCGCCTATCGGCAGTGCCAGCAGCTATCCCTCTGCCCACATCAGTGCCTCTAATATCGCCCCAATCGCTGTTTCCGCACTGCTAGTGGAGTTGGGGAAGCAGCATTCCTAGTCGCTGATGGGGGAAGGCTTTAGGCTCCCCCCATTATGGCATCCCATGGGCATGCATGCAAACGCAGCTGGCGGATCCACCGCCCGTGGGGTGGTGATGTGCTACAGGTTTTAGACCCGGCTTATAGATTTATTCACGGTGCTGAGCACTTACTATCAAAATAGGTTCTACTGCATGCACAGTGCCTGGCAAACAGCCCGCCCCCCGCCCCTTCACGGAAACCCCCGGCTGCAAATGCGCGCCCGCGCGTTCACGTTTGTTGACGCTTCTGTAGAGGATGCACCTCTGCGCCCGCCGCCTGAAATGAGGCCCGTTATGAGAGATCAGGGCTGGCGAACGCCCTTCGGCGATCAGTGCGTATGTCCTCGCAGGCCGTTTGCAGGGAGCGTCCAGCGACCGCTCCGCCGCCCCCCGGCACACGCCCCACAACACAAAGGCTGCGCTTCCGGGGCACCCCCTGCGGCCGAACCGCCGGAGGCTTCCTCGGAAAAGCGCTCCTCGCAGACTCGCCGCGCGCCCGCGAGCACAAAAGGCGCAGCAAGCAACGTAAAGCGCCCCCCTTACCGTGAATCCGCAGAGCGACGCGGCATCTCTAACAGCTCCTCATCGCCGCCTTCCCCATTCCCGGAGGCCGCATCGCGGATGCGCGGACGCCAGAGGGGGAGGGGTGGGTGGCGCAGGAAGGAGATGGGAGGCGGGGCTGAATGGCTTTGTTGGATCAGAATTAAGTAGGGTTATGTCCTAACACAGCCGTAAGAGAATATGACAGAAAAAGTGGCGCCTGTAGACTTAAAATCAACTGTTTCCTGGCTGCTGCAGGAATATGCATAGCACAGTGTTTGAAAACTGCACCTTTTCTATGAATTTCGGATTGGCTGGGTGTGCTCTTTAAAAAGACATGGGACAGTCCTATGCAGCAGTGATCCCCAGTCTTCTGGGACATGGGGCTGCTTTAGAGTGCCCAGTGCCTAAAGAGGGCTGCATCTGAACCAGAAATGTAACAAAATTATTAACCTACCGATTTAGATCTAAAGTGAACATCCAGAGGCAAGTGAAGAAAAATGAACTTGAATGCAATCCATTTGGAACTTAATGGCGTCTCCTGTGCTCCAGGTGGGAGGCTGCCCTTTCCTTCACTCTTTCTCTCTACCTGCCCATTTTTGGAGGGCACCCAATTTTTAAGGTATTTGAATGTGTAGATTTAAATCTCAAGGCAGTGCGGTTATTGAGAAATAAATCTCATAGTATTCTATGTACTCAGGATTGCAACTCTGCCAATCTGGTAGGTCAGATTCATTATCCATGTTTAAAAAATTCGTCCTAGCCTGTGTATATGGCCCAATATTCCTGAGAAGTGTAGAGGGAGGGGTCTCTCCTCTTCCTTGCCATGGTCAAAATGCAAATCCCCAGCTAACAGCAGCCAGAGTGGGGTGGATTTGATGGGAAAGAGAAGAGTTAGACCCCTAAACTATAACTCTCACATTTTTATGTATTCAAGGATAAGAGTGAAACTGCAAGTTGGCTTCAGATTATATGCAGGGCACACATCCTGCCTGCCTGCCAAGCCGCAAATCAGGAGAAGCAAAATGTCAGGGGGGAACTTGGCTGGAGGAAGATGTGGGAAGGGGAATCCCAGAAGGTTCATGCTAAGAGAGGACTCCTTCCCCTCAGCCACTTAACCCCTGCAAGCACGGATGCATGAGAAGCCTCCTGGCTGGAGTGGGTGGGGGAGGAGAAGAGAGGCCAAAGCAGGCAAGGCCAAAAGCCAGAGCAAGCCTCTTTTGTTGAGGAAGGAAGGAAGCTTTTGCCTGAAGGTACCTCACTAGTATCCTTGGCAGTGTTGGGAAAATTTGGATAAATCCTGTCTGAAAAGCATTACTCCTGTGTGCCTTTGCATTGTGGGATCAAATCCTGTCTTCCTTCTCAAAACCAAGCTGTCACTGTTTAAAATGGCATTCCCCCCCCCGCCCCCCCCGCTCCTTTCTCTCACCTTTAGCTGTAGGCTACAGCAGACAGGCCATTTTAGCTCAAATGTACATTGTAAATAGTCATTATTGGAATTCAGTTTACAATAATCTTTTGATAGCCCAGAGGGCTTCATGTGCCCTGATCATGCAGAATGTTTAGAGTCGAGATAGGGGTCTGAGCTTATCATGAATAGTTTCTAGTAGCTTGAATTTGCATGTCTGAGCAGACCTGGAGATGGGTTCAAGTTACTCAATTAAAGTGTCAATACAGGCAATTAGAAATGTGTAATCTCATTGTTACAGTGTGATTGACTGACATTTCTTTATCTGTTCTGTATGTGATGACCTCAGAATCTTATTGTGATCTCTGCATTCTGTCATCAATTGCCCTGTACCTGTGTACCTATAAATGCCCTGTAATGGTATTGAAGCTTTGCAGCAGAGTTCACCTCTGCCTGCCCGGTAATGCATGCATTATCGTGAGTGTACTGTGGGAATCTTGGGGGTAAAACAATAAAGCCTCAGATGGTCTGGACACTTGGTCTTCCCCACAAACCCGAGCTTTATTCCCTCTTCTCAAATTGAGATTCTGGGATTCTGACAGCAGCCACTTGGAGGAGCCTTGATGGAGGAGCCTCTAGAAATGTTCAGGATGCAAAGCATTTTGAATCCCTTTTGCAAAAGAACAAGGCCTTTTACTCTCCTTTTTTTTTTTTTTTTGCAAAGAAATAATGTACAGTGGTACCTTGACTCATGAACTTAATCCATTCCACAACCCAAATTGGTTGTGAACCTAGTCAAATTTCCCCCATAAGGTTCAGTGTGAATAAGGTTAATCCGTTCTGTAACCATTTTTTTAATCATAAAAATTTGAAACAAAGCGACAAAGTCAACAAAGTAACAAAGAACAACAAAGATCGCAGCCATCTTCCCACCCCCCAGCATGACTGTGATTGTGCCTGCGCATGGAAGACAGGCACAATCGTGATCGTCACGCGATGTGGAGTTTGCAACCTGAGGCAAAAGTTTCTGAAATTTCTGTACAGTGGTACCTCGGCTAACGAACGCCTTGGTTCACAAACAAATCGGGTCACGAACAAAAATTTCTGAAAAATTTTGACTTGGGTTGCGAACACCACTTTGGGAATCTCGGCCATCTCCCCTGCGGCTCTGCTTTGCTGCTCCCGTCTTTCCTGCAGCAGTGCGCCTCTGATCAC
>NW_025335297.1:1100688-1101110 GCF_004798865.1 Varanus komodoensis
GCGCCTCTGATCACACACGCCTTCCCTGCATGAAAGCAACTCGGGGGTGGGTGGGGAGATGGCTGCAATCACAGTTGCTTTCATGCAGGGAAGGCGTGCGTGATCAGAGGCGCACTGCTGCAGGAAAGACGGGAGCAGCAAAGCAGAGCCGCAGGGGAGATGTCTGAGATTCCACCTGCCTTTCCTGCAGGAGCGCGCCTCTGATCAGGCACGCCTTCCCTGCACGAACGGAACTGCGATTGCGGCCACCTCCCCACCCCCAGTGCACCGTTTGCGCCCGTCTCTCCCTCCCCCAGTGCACCTGCGATCACCCCCGTCTCTCCCCCCCACCCCCCAGCGCGCTGGGATGACGGGCGCGATCTTGGTCATGCTGGGGGTGGGCGGGGAAATGGCCGCGCTTGTGTTTGGGGTTGGGGGGGGGG
>NW_025335297.1:1101210-1107332 GCF_004798865.1 Varanus komodoensis
GGTTACAAGCCTTATATGGTTACAAGCCTTATATGGTTACATAGGTAAATTACAATACTCTTGGTCTTTGTGTGGTACGTGAGTACAGCATGACCCAGCAATGAATTCCCACACATTACCTCATTTATCTTCTGTACAGTCGTTTGACAACACGTACACTGAGAGAGTTGGCTGTAAGCTTTGGTGGAAACCTGCCCTCCTGCGTGCAGGGGGACCTTTGTTGCCACCAGGGGACTCCCTCAGTTTTGGTCCGCTCTCCTTGCAGCTGCTGGTTGCAGGCTTAATTTAACCCGGCTTGTTTGGATGAAGTGAAGTGCCGCTTCTTCCACCATGGATGCTCCATTTCTTTAGCTTGTATGCATGTAGATGTTCTATTTAATTACCTACTTTTGGCACCAAAGCAACATCAGTTTAAATGGATTTTTCTGTGGCCTTATCCCAGCTAAATCTGCGCTTTTCAAGCGCCGGTCTGCTGGCATTTCCTGCCGGTCTACGGAAGGGCTGCTGTCAGCCGCTGCTTGCTGGCCGGGACCCGCGCGGGCCTCGCTGCGCTCTCGCTGCCGATTCCCGCGTCTTCCCCGGCGGAGGAGGCGGAGCAGGGCGGACGCAGCTCAACGGGAGCCAGGCGGGAGCCGCGCTGGTCTGCCCTCTGGGCGGGGCGCCACGACCGGCCCTTCTCCTTTCCCTGTTTTGTGTTGCGGAGGGAACCGATGAGCGCTTGGTCAGCCAGGCTGTGCTGGGGTTTGTATGGGGGTTTGGGGGGGGGGGGGGGAGTCGTTGCATTTCATTATTTAACGTTATCGTATTGAGCAACTTTGTTTGAGCAATTTTGTATTGCTGTGCTGCTAATGTTGCATTTGAATTGGTATTTGCAATGAGCATAGTATTGCATTTATATTGATTTTGTAGTTTGTTATTGTAAATTTTTGATCAAGTGTTCTTGAAAAGCAGCAGCAGCAGCAGCAGATTTCGCACTAGCCCTATTTGAATTAAATAATGTTCTCTAAAAATTTCAGTTGTATTCGATTACATTTAATTTCAATATTTTATTCTTTTATTAGCATTTTTACTTCTCAGCTTCTGGTTAATGTAGAGAATCTTCTTTTTGGTGCTATATTTAAAAATTAACACACAAAATAATATATTATGTATATAATGCTTTTTATTTCTGCCTCAGCGGTCCCCAAAATAATTTTCTTATTTTTGCCAGTCCCCAAGTGTATAAAATTGAAAACCACTGAGCTAAATGACTGATAGTACAAGGCTGGAAAGATAAGTGCAGTGGATTGAGGACTCTGTTAATCTTTGAACAGGTGGTATTTAGATACCATCTGCGCATGGATAAAACAGGGTTATCTGACTTGCCTTTGTGGGAAGCTATGCATAATTACATCACGTAGTCTGACAAAGTGCACAATGATACCTGATTAGCAAACCAGCTAAAGTGGGCTGAATGGAACAACTGTCAGGTGGATCCACAGTCGGCTACAGAATCAGGCGCAAACAGTGCTCATCGATGGCACCTTCTCACACTGGGAAGAGGTACCAAGTGGGGTACTCTGGGGGTAAGTCCTGGGCCCAGTGCTCTTTCATTAATGGCTTAATGGAAGTCATCTAAATGGGATGGTGTAACTTAGTGTCCTGCAGCAGCAGGGGGTTGGAGCCAGTGGCCTTCTGGCCCTTTCCAGCTCTATTATTCTATGATGCTGTGGAAGTGCAAGGAACGATTATCAGATGACACAAACGGTGCGATGACTAATACACTGGAAGACAGAAAGAAGATTCAAGGTGATCTTGATGGGTTGGAGTGCTGGGCTGAAAAGGAGAATGAAATCCATTTGGGACAAATGCCAAGTTCTACTCCAAGTAAAAAGAAACCAAATGCATTGTTAGAAGTTGAGGAATACTTAGCTCAACAATTCTGCAAGGGAGAAGATCTTGGAACTGTTGTAGATCACAAGCTGCATATGAGTCAACAATGTAATGTGGCTGTAAAAATGACAAATTGTTATTTTAGGCTGCCTTAATAGAAGTACCACTTCCAAATCACATGAAGTACTAGTTCCCCTTTACTCAGCACTGGACAGTTCTGAGCACCACAATTTAAGAAAGATGCAGATAAACTGGAAAGGGTCCAGCAGAAGGCAACAAGGATGATTCGGGGACTAGGGAACAAAGCCCTATAAGGGGTAACTGAAAGAACTGGCCATGGTTAGCCACAAGGAGAGAAGACTGAGGGGAGAGAGGAGAGCACCATACAAGTACTTGAACGGCTGTCTGTGAAGAGGTGGGGGGCTCACTCATCTTCCTTTGGCGTCCAGCAGAGAGGGGCCGATGGTGATGGTGCCTGGCCAGGAATGTGCTTGGGCAGGACATGGTGCTTGGGCCTCATTAGCAGGATGCGTGCGCCTACGTGCAGCTGTGCAGGCTTACAGGACTAGGGCAGGAGCAGCTGCGCTGTAGTGGCAGTAGCAGTGGGGGAAGGAAAGAGGAAGCCATGCTGGAAGAAGAGGTGGAAGAGGAGAAGCACAAGAGATGCAGAGGAGAGGGAATGAAAGAAAAGGGAGGCTTCGGGTGAGGAAGCCTGGAACCGGCCAGTTTTGCCTATTGGAGAGTTCCAGGGCACTGGCAGCCTGACAGATTCGACAAGGGGAAAACCGCTCCCAGTACCCTGTTGCCCCAGTTGTGATGCTGCTCCTACTTGGTCCAGGAAGGAGGACGTGTTCAGGCCAGGGTAGGGATTAGGCGCCTTGGGAAGCGCAGCCATGATGGGAAACTGAACTGCAGTAAAGGAACCTGGTGAGCAAGCTTGCTTTCTTTGCGAGTCTTGCATGCAGGTTGGGGAACAGGGAGCTTTCACGTGCCCCTCCGTTGTGCTCCCATTACAGTGTCACAAACAGGTACAAGAGAATCTCTTCCCAATCCTCCCACAGTGCAGAACATGGTAATAACAGGCTCAAGTTACAGAAAATCAGATTCCTGCTAGATATTCGAAAAAATTTCCTGACACTTAGAGCAGTACCACAATGGAACAAATTAGCTAGGCAGGCTGGGGGCGGGGGGGGGGGTGTCTCCAAACAATAGAGGTATTGAAGAGCCATCTGTAAGGGAGTCCTATACTAAGTAGGTTAGATCCAGTGGCCTTCTGGCCCCCTCCAACTGTAATATTCTACGATTGCATGATTAGAAATTCCAGGGATATTTTCAAGAAAAAGAAAGCTTTCTTTAGATTTGGGTAGTCTTGCAAACAAACTTGCACAGAAGGGCAAGTATTCACAAAAAGAACACAAAGTGTATTCTACCTTGTGATTGTACTAGTGGCTCAGCTCATCTGGAATGCAGTGGTCAGTTCTGGGCACCACAATTTAAGACAGATACTGGCAAGCTGGAAAAGGTTCAGAGGAGGGCAGTGAGGGTGATTCAGGGACTCTAAGCAAAGCCCTTTGAGGAGAGAACTGGGTGTGTTTAGCCTGGAGAAGAGAAGGCTGATAGCACTCCACAAGTACTTGAAAGGCTGTCATGGAGGAGAAGGCCTGGGCCTCTTCTCCGTCATCCAAAAGGTGTTGCTAATGGATAACAGCACCTGCAGGGGCAAATCGTAATTTGGGAGGGAGAATTTCTAGTGTGAAAGCAGCACCTTAAAAAAGAAAGAAACTTGATGTGTTAACCTCTTTTCCTCTCAGACAGCGGCCTGGAGCCAGACCGAAGACTCCTAAGTGAGGAAGAGGAAGAGGAAGAAGAAAGGATCTGTGCTGAACACAATTTTGAAAAATATAGCATGGCCCCCTAAGCATGTGCAGCCTTTCCCAACTTTGTGCCTTCCAGATGTATTGAATGACAACTCCCATCATCACCACTCATCAAGTCCAATATCTCTCCTTCATTACTATTTGCCCCGAAGATGCTATTTTCAATCTGTGGTATTTCCAGGAGGAACGAGTGGCAGGGAGTAGCTTAGTAATAGAGATTAAACTTCTACCTGCTGATTTGTTTTCATTCATGAAAGGGTATATCTTAATAAATCTTGTACACAACAAGGCTCATTGGTATATGTAAAGTGGCCACTTGGAAAGGCAGCCAGGGCTGACAGCTTCAGGACCTTTAATAACTGAACAGATTTGGAAATTTCACCCATTTTTCCTGTTGGAGCTTCTGCTGCAAGGTTTATCTTACAAAATTATTGCTTTAGAGTACTCATACCAGCGAACTCTCCAAAGGATTCAAATATTTTTAGATCTCTAGGAATCTGATCCATGTATTCTGCTGTGAACTGGCTTTTCCTGCGTCACATTGATTCTGCAGACACGTGGACCATTTCTTTTAGAGTTTTCAGAATATTAGGCAAGTCGAGGAACAGTGTTTGTGTGGGGGTGGGTTGGGGTGGAACATTTCATCCTGTAAGTTGAACTGTGAAAATCTGCATGGGGTATTGGAACATTTTGGGGAAATTTGGATGGGGAGGGCAGATTTTGCAGAAGTGCAAGTTTGGGAAATGGAAAAAAATGTTCTATCAATGAGCAGATGATGGAATGAAAGGTACGTGCCAACTGGAGAAACATGGTTGGACAGGATTTAACAAAATATCTACATTCCTACTTTTGAGAACTTTTCCTACAAGGAAAACTTCCAACATGGAACTTTCCTACATAGAAAGGTTTCCTACATGTAATTCCACAATTCCATAATCTGACATGGGATTATGAACTCCCCAAGAATCAGCACCCTGGTAGCAAGAGCTTTCTTTTATATTTTTCAGGATTTTGGTCTCAGTAAGAGGCCCAGAGAGCCTTAGCTACTGGGTGGCACAGAAAGAGAGTCTATGAAATGAAAAAGGTGCTTGAACACTCACAGTGTATGATTTAATGGAGAATCTCCATAGCAAGGGCTGCTGCCTGAACCTGCCTCTATTACTGAGGAGTCTACTCTGCATTATGTGCATTAAAAACCAAGACACGGCTGCTTTTTGGTCAGAAAAAGCAGTGAAACACCCCTTTCCCACAATATGCTCTCAAGCATTCAAAATAAACCTCAGCAATGCAGAGCATGAAATGAAAGGCTATGCATGGGACAGAGGCTGAGGAAGCGATCCAGTCAGATGCTGCCACCCTCCAAGCATGGACAAAAAAAATGTTTTTAAATAATAAATAAATCTGGGCAGACATGTCTTGGCCTGCCAGCAGAAGGATCTCAGCAAAGGGGATATCGCACCTCCCTTGGCAAGACGGTGGAGAGTCTTGGAGCAGCCAAGAGTGCCCTCTTTTGGTTCCTCCAAATGCAACTGAGAACTTGCTCTGAGAGAAGGAGGGGCTTCTCACAAAGAAGTCAAGGCTGAGACAGACTGAAATAGGAGGGGATGGGTTGGGAAGATGTGATTTCCAAACTCATAAAATGGACTCTTCCATTTTATCTGCCTTCCATATTAATACCCCAGGGGAAGATTTGGACTATGGCACACTGAGAAAGGAGCTTAAACTTTTTGTACCATTCAGACAACAATTTCTTCACAAATGTTGTTAAATTAGCTTTACTGAATTCTCTGGGAAGGCTACTGAGAAACTGCCAACCTACTCTTCTCAAAGTAATCTTTATTTATTATATTTGTATCCCACTTTTTCCTTTCCAGGAACTCAAGACAGCTTATATATTCCTCTCCTGCTCCGTTTTATCCTCACAACAACAACCACATGAGCTACGCTGGGCTGAGGGTCTGTGACTGGCCCAAAGCCACCCGGTGGGGTCCTGGCTATGCAGGAACTAGAACCCGGAGTCCCTAGACCTCAGCCCAGCACTTTAGCCACTACGCCACACTGGCTTAATATCTTAAATATCCTATAAAACGCAAGTGATGCGCAACTGAAAATACTCCAGTAGGAATTAGAAAATATTCAGGGACAGGTTAGAAATCAGATAAATAAATACATATATAAATGACACCTTAACTTTCTCCAAACTGCTATCTGCAGCTTGGGGCTCATCCAAATGATTAATCTGCCCATCTTTTCTTCAAGAGATAAGAAATCTAGGGCAACACTTGAGTCTGAGTCTGAAGTGAAACAACTGTTCTTGCTAGGTGACTGCCCCGTAATATCTGGTGCGGACACCTATTTCTCTGCATGCGTGTC
>NW_025335297.1:1107432-1117110 GCF_004798865.1 Varanus komodoensis
AATGGAGGCACCAAGTGGGGCAGAGAAAATGATGGTGTGATATGATACGGATAATATGAATAATAGCTCAGAGCTGGGCTGGTGATGGAGCCTCCTCTGGGGACAATCTGGGGGTCCATCTTCTGGGAAGGGGGAAGCAAAGAGGAATGGAAGGAAGGGAGTGAAGTTGGCCACAGCCTGCCCCTGCACAAGTACATTTGTGGATGGTACTTGAGAAACACGATAAGCCTTTGTGGCCCCTTTGAACGTCTTCTTCAGCCCCTGTCCCTGGGAGCTGAGGGAGAGCTTAAGAGAATCCCCTGGAATAAGTTCAACTTACCCTGCTGTTGAGCAGGTCATCTGTGTCTTTTGCATGGGTAACCTTCAGGTAATGTCAAGACTGTGGCTGCTTCCATGGTGAACTGTCACTTCGGAGAGCAAGTTTACATGTAACTGAGAAAGCCTTTCACACATACGGGTCTCACAGAAGTGTTACTGATCCACATTCTCTTGTTTGTAGGCCACTTTGGCTTTATGTGATATAACAGAATATGTAACTATTCTGCCCCAAGTACAATTGTGGTTACATTCTCTGTGCTCAGAGGAAGTGGTGAAAAGAAAATGAAAACGAATAAAGTTGATGCAATTAAATGAGTTCTTTGTGGAAGTATTGCAGATCGCAATAATACTGGCGGAGTGGGAGGGGGGGATGGTGCTGCAGGCAATTGTCCCCCAGCAGCACCTTCTGGACCCGGTTGGCCAGGTAGGAGCTGAACCACTGCAAAGTGATGCCTCCCACTCCTAACCCAGCCAGCCTGTCCAGAAGGACACCATGGTTGATGGTGTTGAAAGCCACTGAGAGGTCAAGGAGAACCAACAGAGTCACACTCCCCCAGTCCCTCTCCCTGCACAGGTCATCATATAGGGCAATGAAGGCCATCTCCATCCCATACCCAGGACTAAAACCTGATTGAAATGGATCCAGATAATCCGTGTCCTCCAAGACTGCTTGAAGCTGCTGAGCCACCACCTGCTCCAACATCTTGCCCCAAAATGGAAGGGTGGTAATGAGACAGTAGTTATTCAGTATTCCTGGATCCAGGCCTGACCTTTTTAGGTGTGGCCTAATTACTGCCTCCTTCAATGGGACAGAGACCACTCTCATTCTTAATGAAGCGTTGACACCCTCCTGGACCCACGGCCGAACCTTATCCACAGACCTTCCAACCAACCAAGTCGGGCATGGGTCAAGTGGGCATGTGCTTAATCGGATAGAGTCAGGCACCTTGTCCACATCCCCGGGTCACCAACATCCAATGATGAAGCATAAGACACTTCCAAAGATTGATGTTTATAAATAGTAGAGTCAAGCTCCTGTTGAATCCGAAGGATTTTCCCCCCAAATGCGGAGCAAATCCATCACAGCAAGCTGCTGAGGACTCCAGGATCTCATCTGATGAACCAGCTTGTAGGAAGCCCTGGACCACCTGAAATAACTCAGCTGGATGGCAGTGTGAGGAAGCAATAGAGGAGGCAAAGAAGTGATGCTTTGCCTGCTTTATTGCCACAGAATAGGCTCGATAGTGAGCTCGTAAATGTGTTTGATCAGACTCATCACGAGACTTCCTCCGCCTGTGCTCTAGCCATCTCCCTTCCCGCTTCATTGCCCTCAGCAAGTTACTATAGCAGGTGCTGCCCACGTTCGGTGGGAGGGGAGAGGGCACCTGGGCACAATCATGATGATTGGCCGAGCCATTTCCCTATTCCACAGGGCAATCGAGGCATCAGCAGGAGCGCCCACTATATCAGATAATCCTCCAGAGCCCTTTGGAAACCCTCAGGATCCATCCGACACCGGGGTGGATCATCCTAATTGATCCTTCACCCTTGCAGAGGGGGAAAGGAGGCGACAACCTAAACATGACCAGATAATGGTCTGACCGTGACAATGGGGTAGATGTAAGGAAACACCATCCACCTGCCCTGTCGAGAAAACAAGGTCCAGAGGGTGGCCTTTCTTATGCACTAGCCAATGACATGCTGAGACAGTGCCATGGTTGTCATGGCAGCCATGATGTCCTCAGCTGCTCCAGATAAGGAGGCCTCGGCATGGAAATTGAAGTCCCCAAGGACTAGCATCCTGGGGAACCTCAAAACCAGATCTGAGACCAGCTCCGTCAGCTGAGGCAGGGAGACTGATATAAAGCAGCGGGGTGGATGGTACATTAACAGAATCCCCAGTCTGTCTCAGGAGCCCAACACACAGTGCAAACACTCTAGACTTTTCCACTGAGGGGACAGGAAGCCTGGCAAAAGGGATTGAATCTTTAAAGATTATCACCAACCCCCTCCCCGGCCCTCTGGGAGATACAGGTGCTGTACCGAATATGCTGGGGGGCATAACTGGGAAAGAGGGACCCAACCCTCCTTTCCCACCCACATTTCAGTAATGCACACCAGGTCGGCCTTCTCATCCATGATTAAATTGTGAATGATGGCACTTTTATTACAGACCAACCTGGCATTAATTAACAGCACCAGGAGTCCCAAGGGCAGACGAGTATGATTGCTCGGCATGTTTTGGCTGGGGTGGGGGAGAGGGCTGGAAGAGGGGACAGATATTAGGCATCTGTCCCCTCTTCTCCTAGGCTGGCATGCCCTCCCCCCACTGCCATAACACCCCCTACCCATCACCACCTCAATTGCTGCTCCCCTAGGCTCATCTCCTGCAGAAAAGGCCATAGTTGAATGACCCTACAAAAACACAAATGCAAATGCAGACGCAGACACAAAAAAGAAAAACGAATTAAAAGAAAGGGGGAAAGGAAAAAAGAAAAAGAAGAAAAAAGCCTCCGGCACTCTGCAGCAACAAGGCGCCAGGCAGACACAAGACAGGTAGGTCCTCCGAGGTCCCTTGTGGGCGCTGGGGAAAAAGCTCCGGAACAGAAGTCCCGCCCGCATCAAACAGGCGTGGGGGCGAAACCGCGGTCTTTGCCACCTCTGGCCTCGACTCCTCGCATGCTGCAGCTCAGTGAGGAGGGCCAAGGAAAGCGAGCTCCAGCTCCCAGGGCCCAGCGTAGCCGCAGCCGCAGCAGCAGCAAGGGGGAAGCGCGGTGCATGGCTCAAGGCCTGCAGGGAGGGCCTTCCTGCCCGCCGCCCTGCCTCTCTCAGCCCCCACCGCACGTGCGAGGCGGCCCGCGTCTTGCCTGTGCCGGCCCGGTTTTCTGGGTGAAAAAGAGGCAGAGCCCTTTGGAAACCCTCGGGATCTGCAGGGGCGGCTTGCAGCAGCGGCGACAGGAGCGGTTGAGCGGAGCCGGCAGGCAGGGTCCCAACGAAGGCAGGCAGGTAGAGGAGCCAGAGGGTAAAGTGCACGGAAAGGTGGCCGGCTAAAGGCCTGCAGGGAGAACCTTCCCACCCGCAGCCCCGCATGGACATGGACGTGGTAAATGTAATTGTCCTGACATTTTGGATGGATTGAACTTTGTTTTGCTCATTTGCTCACTAATTTCCATTTTAAAAAATAGCCTAGCAAAAAACCTAGTTCTTTTGATGGAGAACTAAAATTGTAAAGGAAAGAACCTATGTGGTAAACACCTTTGACCATAACTCAGATTGCGATGGAACAAATGAGTCATCCTTCTGTTGGCCCACTAAGGAGGGACCACAAGAGTTATTACTGTTAGTAGAGACATACGGGTGGGCCCTGTTTGTACCGCCAGCAGTGGCCTGAGCTGCACAACCACCTTCTTGCTGGGAAAGCAAGTGGGTGTGCAGGGCGAAGGGGCGGGGGATGCCGATGAGCGTAGACGGCGGCTGGAGGGCTGGGTGCAAGGTCTGCAGGAGTGCTGGGCAGGATGCACAGGGCATGGCTGGATGCACAGGTGGTTCTTGAAGGGCAGGTTTGGGTCAGTGGGCTTGGCACGCCGAACCCTGCACAGGGCGGCACTGAGAGCACCCTGAGAACGAGCCCGTGGCTGCTTGGCAGGACACTCATTGCTGCAATGACTGGAACCAGAAGGCAAAGAGAGGAGTAAAAAAGCAGGAGGGAAGCCGTGCTGGATCAGACCGGTGGTCCAGACAGAAACCAGATGCTGTTGGTGGGCTTGTGACTCTTCTAAGGTTGGGGCCTGAGCCCTCACAAGTAGCTTCTGTCACTTAAAAATCCCAATGTTGCAAATGCGATTTAAAAATACAGCAGTGTGTTTTACAGGAAAACAAAGTTTACACCGTATATAAAACAAAGAAGAAATAAAACTAGCAAACTTAGTCCTGGTCTGAGAGTGTTTTGTTGAAGCCTTTCTTTAGAAATGTTGGTCCTTATTGAAGGCTTGGATGTCGAGGGATTTATCTAATTGCAAACTATCTATAGATGTTACACTAATAAAAGAGCCACTTGAAAGTTTGGGAGCAGTTGAGCCCAGAGGAGGGCAACAAGGATGATCCAACAACTGGACACAAAACCCTTTGAGTAGAGAACTAGGTGTGTTTAGCCTTGAGAAGACTGATAGCACTCCACAAATACTTGAAAGGCTGTCATGGAGAAGAAGGCCTGGGCCTCTTCTCCATCATCTCAGAGTGCAGAGCACATAATAACAGGCTCAGGTTACAGGAAGCCACATTCGGGATGGTTATCAGGAAAACCTCCTGACTGCTGGAGCAGTACAGCAATGGAACCAATTAGCTGGGGAGGTTGTGTGTTTTCCCACACAGGAGGTATTCAGGAGGTGACTGAGAGGGATGGTTTAACCTGAAGCCTTGCCCTAAGCTGGCGGTTGGACCCAATGGCCCTCTGGCCCCTTCCATCTCTACTATTGTATGATTATATTTCCTACATACTTAATGTACATAGGCATAGAATTGCATAAGTATTTATTGCAACTACTATACCCAACCTTTATGCAGTGTGAATCATATTCTTTATCATTTGTTTTGTTACAAAAATGTGAAACTCAAAAAGATTTTATTTTATTCCATGGGCATATATCAAACAAGTAGAGAGTCTTTCTGACAAATCCAGTGAAGGTCTGTGAGGCACACCTCAGAATAGATGCCAGATTTGCTGAGGGCACCACAAGCATCCTTCTGTTGATGCAGTTTGGGAAACCTGTGGAGAGCAGGATTAAACCAGTGTCAAAATGTGGAACGTCTTGGATAAGATCAGTGCCTGTGTAGAGAGTAAGGGTGATTCCCATGTATGGTGAGGCATCATGTGCCCATCTGGACAGCGATTTCCTCCTCCTAAGAAAAGCACCAGGAAAGGAAGGAGGGCACAGGCAGTAATCAGCATGAGGTCCTCGCCCTGCCTTCTCCCCTCCCTGCCCCCCAGGCCACCCAGTTTGGCCTCTGGCAGGGGGGCAGCTGGCATGGCTTTTTACGCACCAGAAGGGGAAGGGGCAATGATCAATCTGCAGACCTGCAGCTGCAGGGTAGCTGGATTGGTCCAGAGGCCTCAGGGTTGCACCCCAAGAGATTTAGGATGAATAAACTGTTGTTGAAGATGCCCACTGCATCAGGGGACTGAATGCTTATCTATTTAACCAAACTAGACAATACAATAAATCCGTGTGTAAACTAGGGTACCTAAACAGGCATTTTATTTTATTTTATTTTATTTTATTTTATTTTATTTTATTATATCTTTCTGGCCCCAAAAGGTGTTGCTAATGGATAACAGCACCTGCAAGGGCAAATAGTAATTTGGGAGGGAAAATTTCCAGTGAGAAAGCAGCACCTTAAGAAAGAAAGAAACTTGATGTGTCAACCTCTTTTCCTTTCAGACAGTGGCCTGGAGCCAGATTGAACACTCCTAAGTGAGGAAGAGGAAGAAGAAAGGATCTGTGCTGAACACAATTTTGAAAAATATAACATGGCCCCTAAGCATTTGCAGCCTTTCTATCAATGAGTAGATGATGGAATGAAAAGTACCTGGCAACAGGCAAAACATGGTAGGAAAGGATTTAACAAAATCTTTGCATTCCCACTTTTGACAACTTTTCCTACATGGAAAACTTCCAACACGGAACTTTCCTACATGGAAAAATTTCCTACATGGAATTCCACAATTCCATAACCAACATGGGATTATGAACTCCCCAAAAATCAGCACCCTGATAGCAAGAGCTTTCTTTTATATTTTTCAGGGTTTTGATCTGAGAGAGCTTTAGCTACTGAGTGGCACAGAAATGTAGTGTATGAAATGAAAAAGGTGCTTGAACACTCACAGTGTATGATTTAATGGAGAATTGTCCACCCAGATCCATCTCTCCTCTGGAGGTCCAGCAGTAAGTCCAATCCATAACAACGGCATTTTCATTTTGCCTTGGATGAATTCCTGTAAAACACAGTTTAATCTCCATAGCAAGGGCTGCTGCCTGAACCTGCCTCTATTACTGAGGAGTCTACTCTGCATTATGTGCATTAAAAACCAAGACACAGCTGCTTTTTGGTCAGATACAGCAGTGAAACACCCCTTTCCCACAATATGCTCTCAAGCATTCAAAATAAACCTCAGCAATGCAGAGCATGAAATGAAAGGCTATGCATGGGACAGAGGCTGAGGAAGCGATCCAGTCAGATGCTGCCACCCTCCAAGCATGGACAATTTGAGGCATTCTTTGGAGGGTGGGAGGCAGCAGGGGGCACCTCTGCGTTCCTCCCACCCTGCAACTCTTCCACTTTCCCTTCTCCAGGGATGCTCTTGCAGCCTTGGAAAGCAGCCGGCACTGTTCCTTCCATGCCAGCTGTGAGGAGGAGAGGCCGCTCTGAGGAAGGAGACCCAGCTACAAGGTTGGAGTGATTTCCCAAGCTCATTGCCAGCTCCCCAGAAAATTCTGGGGCTCTCTAGCTGTTTTTGTCTGGCCAAAAATTCCACCGCTTGGGTTCAGGTAGATGCATTAGATGCACAAGCACTGGAGATGCACCTGTTCTGTGCTTACTGGGGATTACTTGGGCAAAGTGGCATATACCTCTTCTTATCTGGGATATTTATTTTCCATCTTCCTTTCCACCAAATGATGCTCCATGAAACTAAAGACAATAAAATATAAATGGAGTGCAATCAAATGTAAAAATACAAAGAAAATACACCCATGAAGTGAATAAAAAGCAGACAGGTGAACACATTGTGGCATATTGTGATGGCTGTAACAAGCTTACATTTGGCTAACAAAGCCACATGACTATCTGGGAAAACATGTCTTGGCCTGGCAGCAGAAGTATCTCAGGAAAGGGGATATGGCACCTCCCTTGGCAAGATGGTGGAGAGTCTTGGAGCACCCAAGTGTGCCCTCTTTTGGTTCCTCCAAATGCAAGCGAGATGTTGATCTGAGAGAAGGAGGGGCTTCTCACAAAGAAGTCAAGGCTGAGACAGACTGAAATAGGAGGGGATGGGTTGGAAAGATGTGATTTCTACAACTCATAAAAAGGATCTTTTTAGCTACATTCCGTATTAATACCCTAGGCGAAGGTATGGACTGTGGAGCAATGAGAAAGGAGCTGCAGTAGTTTGCATCATTCAGAGAAAAATTCCTTCTCGAAGATTGTTAAATTAGCTTTACTGAAATTTCTGGGAAGGCTACTGAGAAACTGCCAACTATGAAGTAGGTTGGGCAGAGGGTCTATGACTGGCCCAGTGAGGTCCATGGCTAAGCAGGGACTAGAACCCGGAGCTCTGAGGTCCTCAGTCCAGCACTCTAACCACTTACCCACATGGTCCTATAAAACCCAAGTAAAACCGAACTTAAAATACTCAAATACAAATTTGAAAATATTCGTAAGTAAAAGGTAGTAGATGTATTAGAATTATAGAATAGTAGAGTTGGGGCCAGAAGCCATCAGGTCCATCCCCCTGCTATTGTAGGACACTATGTCACACATTTAGATGACTGTCCAAATGCTCCCGTGAGGGAGAGTTCAGAACTTCCCCATGTAATAGTTTCCATTGTTGAACTGCGCTGACAGTCAACAAGTTCTTCCTGGTGTCTAGTTTAAATCTGGTTTCCTTTAACTTAAGGCTCTTATTCCGTGTCCTGCACTCTGGAATGAATGAGAAGAGACCTTGTCCTTCCTTCCTGTGAGAGCCTTTCAGGTACTTGTGGAGTGCTGCTGTATCTCCACTCAGCCTTCCCTTCCTGAGGCTGAACATGCCCAGTTCTCTCCACCTTTCCTCACAGGGCTTTGCCTCCAGTCCCCGAATCATCTTTGTTGCCCTCACCTGCACTATTTCCAGCTTATCTGTATCTTTTTAAAACTTAGGTGCCCAGAACTGGACACAATACTCCAGGTGGCTGAAGTTAAAGGGAGGAGAGTTATTCTCCTAACCAGGAATGAAATAGTGTTTGAAGTCTTCACTCATCAGCTAGCAGAAAAAGTTGCATAAAGCAGAAGTGGACGGACTTTAGTTTTGTGATGTTTACTTGGTTGTTTACTAGAAACACAAGTTCCAGTAACCAGAGCCTGATGCAATATCCGTGTAATGGGGAGAGCTATCATATGGTCCCAGGGTCCATGGGATTCTTTGGCATCCCCCTCTGAGGCCATATGACCTCAGGGCTTTTTTGTTAATTTGCTTTTTTGCAGTCTTCAAGTTGACAGATGCTGTCAGCCACTACAAAGTACCCTAAAGGTACACCGAAGGGACTGTCACTGTTTTATCACCCCATCTTAAAAACCTTTTACAGACAACACATTTGTACAAAACTATAAAACAGCTGGATTTCTGCATGTGGGGATCCAGAACGGGCAGACTTGCCAGTGGGCAGTCTCACCACTGATCTGTAGGCCTTTCTTTTTGCAAGGAAATATCGCTCGTGTCTTTGTTTCCCTTGAGAGCTTGCCTTGGACAGCTACCAGGCAAAAGCAAATTAAAAACATAAAGCTCTATGGAGCCTTTCTGGGTCAGTGTGGATGCTTGCTGGGATATTGCCCAGATGAGGCAGTCCATTCCTCCCTGCCTGCACTTGCATTCAAATCTAGGTATTTTTTTAAAAATTAGCAAAAATTTGCACAGATTTCTTGCCCTTAATTTTTTTTAAAGATGGGGGTGATGAAGCAGTGGCAGGCAGCCTGGGAGTGTAGTAGGGAGAAGAAACAAGGTGAAAGCTGCCCACTATCCTGCGTTGTGGAGTGAAGGACTGGGGAGAAAAGGAGGGGAAAGCAACCCACAGAGAGCCCTGTCACCTGTTGAGCACACACCCCTGACTATTGGCAGGGCAGGTTAGTGTGACAAGGAAGCTCATCCATTGGTTTTAGAAGGTGATGAAAATCCTGTGTTAAATAAACCAGCTAAGCAGCAACATACGTTCCATTTCCCCAGTGACCTTTAAAGCCTTTTGTAGCTTTCATTCATGAAAAAGGATTGGCAGTTTTGCCTATTCCTGTGGATTTAACAGCAGCCAAATAATCAGAAATTATACATGGGCAAAGTTTTCTATGTTCACTTATTTCATTGAGAGGCTACAGTTAAAAGAAATTCACTTTACTAGCAACACCATTTTACCAAGAAGTCACTACAAGTCCCTTTTTCTCCAAAGTACTCTGCATCTTGCAGCTAATCCAAATGATTAATCTGCCCATCTTTTCTTCAAGAGATAAGAAATCTAGGGCAACACTTGAGTCTGAGTCTGAAGTGAAACAACTGTTCTTGCTAGGTGAGTGCCCCGTAATATCTGGTGCGGACACCTATTTCTCTGCATGCGTGTC
>NW_025335297.1:1117210-1122432 GCF_004798865.1 Varanus komodoensis
AATGGAGGCACCAAGTGGGGCAGAGAAAATGATGGTGTGATATGATATGGATAATATGAATAATAGCTCAGAGCTGGGCTGGTGATGGAGCCTGCTCTGGAGACAATCTGGGGGTCCAACATCTGGGTAGGGGGATGCAAAGAGGGAGGGAGGGAAGGAGTGCGGTGATGTTGGCCATAACCTGCCCCTGCACAAGTTCATTTGTGGATGGTACCTGAGAACACATTAAGAAGTCTT
The DNA here is from genome assembly GCF_004798865.1 of Varanus komodoensis. Classification (NCBI taxonomy): domain Eukaryota; kingdom Metazoa; phylum Chordata; class Lepidosauria; order Squamata; family Varanidae; genus Varanus; species Varanus komodoensis. The sequence continues at coordinate 1,117,448 of NW_025335297.1, forward strand.
TGCATCCTCTGTGAATGTCTTTGCTACCACATTCTTTATACATTTGAGGCTGCTTCAAGTGAGGCTGAGCTGGAAAATGCCTTTCAGAAAATACATTCAGAAAAGATCCATTTCAGCCCCTGACCCTTGCAGACCAGGGAGAGTTGAATAGATTGTGGAATAAATTCAACTTACCCTGCCGTTGAGCAGTTCCTCTGCTTCTTTTGCATGGGGAACCTTCAGATAATGTTAAATCTGCGTAGATTATGGCTGCTTCCATGGTGAACTGACACTTTGGAGAGCAAGTTTACATATAACTCAGAAAGTCTTTCACACCCACAAGTGTCTCACAGAAAGGTTACTGATCCACATTATCTTGTTTGCATATCACTTGGCTTTATGTGAAGGTAGAGCTATTATGCCCCACATACATTTGCGGTTACATTATCTGTGCTCAGAGGAAATGGTGAAAAGAAAAATGAGAAAGAATAAAGTTGATGCAATTAAATGAGTTCTTTGTGGACGTACTGCAGATAGCAATAAAACTGGGGGGAAGGGGATGGTGCTGAAGGCAAAGGAAGCCAACATAAAAATTCCACTGCCCTCCATTACCCTTGTGCATTTCATATACTGGCCAGCAGCAGTAACAAGTGGGCCTGCAACAAAATGTTGTAGTGTGAAGAATTCCAGGCAGCTGCCGTGTCCCAGCCCTGGACACGCCATTTCACCGCTTTTCTGTCTTCTCCCTTTCTAAGGCCTTCCTGGGTTCTGTGGGGTACCCAGCATGCTCAGTCCTTACTGGGCCGCTTTTGAGTCCCCCCACCCCCAACACACACATAAACAGGGAATGAGAACTCCATTTTGTGAAGGAAAAATTGTTCAGCAACCTTTCAAATGACAGCCATCCCTTTGTCAGGCACTCATACTCAGAACAAAAATAAGATATGTTCACTAGACACAATCAGAGGGCCATAAGTTCCGAATGTGCAGAGTTCTGAGAGTAGCAGCTAGTTTTTGTTTTTAAGCATATTTATTTTATTCGATTCATTTTACCACAAATACAATGACATGTTCTTAAACCAGCAGTAGTCCTGTGCCACACTGTAGATTAGTCAAGTGTCATCAATGGTTTCCAGTGCAGTACAATGCAAATAAATAGTGTGAGATAGAGGTGGGAGAAAAGTCAGAGCGATATGTGACAGAAACTGCCACTTGATCTTTAAGAACTAGATTCTGTCTGTTGTTTGGAATGGCAGCCAAATCATGCTTCCATGTCAATTTTTCTGGTCCCCTCAAACCTCATTTTTTATAGTTGGTTGGCCTGGCAAGGTGTTGATACACTAGTAGCTTTGAAGTTCTGGGGCCTACTCTTGGGGCCTTTCGAAAGGTGGCTAGTTCCTTCTTCTCTGGTTTCATGTTATAGTGGGCACATGTCCTATCATACAGTTCTGTATTCAAAGCTGTCATGGTTGAAGGACTGTTCAGTCCAAGTCTGACTGAAAGAGAACAGAAGGTAAGAAGAGAGAGCAGCGGGGCCCTCAAAGTGGGCCATTAGCTATTTAGTAGCAGGAGAGTGCTTGGAGTGGGCACACTGATCATCTGGTCACAGATGTCTCCACAATGGTGAGATGGATTGCATTCTCCTAATATCATAGTAACTTTAAATAGAAATTTAAATTCATAGCCTCACTGAAGTGAAACAACCCCTAATGAATGTTGAAGAAGTGTGCAAAAGCGGGACTCGCTGCAGCTGAAACTTAGACGGGTGACAGAAGAAACCGTCACAGTTGCGAAAGGCAGGCGAGAAGCCCAAGCAAAGGTGGGAGAAATAGGGTCAGAATCTTGAAAGCAACTTTTCAGCGACTATCACATTGATATATAAAAAACTATCACAATGAGACATAAAAACTACCATGACCAGTGCAAATAAATAGAAAAGAGCACTGAAAGAGGAAAAACAAGACCTCTGCTGAAGATCCAAGAAATCAATGGGAAATTTAAACCTAGACTAGGAGTGCTGAGAGACAAACAGGGGGAAGTGCTTTCTGACCAAAAAAAAGAAAGAAAAAAGAAGGAAAGGAAAGGTGGAAGGAATATACAGAAAAGGACTATATAGAAGAGATGAAAGAACGACACACTCCTTTGCTGAGGACTCCTATGGGAAAAGTTAGTGAGTCAGTGAATGTTAGTGAAAGCTGCTCTGAAAGCACTTGGAAGGAATAAAGCATCCATCCTATTGAAACCAATAGGATACCAATTCCAAGTTGCAGAGAATGAATTGCTCCACATCCCAACAAGAATATGCCAACAAAAATGGAAAACAGAACAGACTGGCGACATTCAATATACACTCCAATCCCCAAGAAAGGAGATACAAAGGAGTACAGCAGCTATAGAACCACTGCATTAATTTCTCATGCAAGCAAGTGATGATCCAGGTGCTTCAGCAAAAATCATTATCCCATATGGAGTGAGAAATGCTGGGCATTGGATTCAGGCTGGATTCTGCAAAGGAAGAGGCACTAGAGAGCTTATCACAAATATATGTTGATCAATGGAGCACAAAGAAGAATTTCAGAAGATCTCTGCTTTATAGACCACAGCAAAACCTTTGACTGTGTGGATCACAAGAAGGTATGAGTGGTCCTGAAAGAAATGGTTAAGCCTCAGCCCTTGATTGTTCTGATACGAGACTGAGGGAACTGGGTCTCTTCAGCCTGGAGAAGAGGAGACTCAGAGGGGATATGTTGGCGACATACAGGTAAGTGAGGGGTTGTCACACGGAGGTGGGTAGTGACCTGTTCTCCCCTGCAGAGTAAGGCAGGACGCGCTCCAACGGAGCAAAGCTCAGGGAACCCAGGTTCCATTTGGATGCCAGGAAGCACTTCTGACAGTCAGGACCCCGAGGGTGTGGAATGGGCTTCCACGAGAGGTCGTTGAGGCCCCATTGGTGAGGGTGTTCAAAGATAGGCTGGACATGCACATGGTGGGCATGTTGTGAGCGGAGCCGGTTGGTGCCGGAGGTCAGACGAGATGGCCTGGGAGACTCCTTCTGACTCCTTCTGTTTCTATGTTTCTATAACCTGTATCATGGACAAGAAACTACTGTTAGGACAGAATATGAAGGAACAGAATGGCTTCCATAGGCAAAGGTGTCAGCCAAGGGTGTATGCCTGTTCCCTAAGATCCGTGTCCTTCTTTGGGAGCCCTCTTTGAAGGAGATTAGAAGAGCAGCAATTTGGAGAAGGGTCTTTTCTGCTCTGGAATCTGCTACACAGAGAGGTGTGCCTGGTGCCAATCCTTTATTCATTTTGGTGCCAGGTCAAAAACTTTTAATTTTCCTTGTATTTTAAGAATTAATTGTGATTTAATATTGGTTTTATTAGATTTATTAGATGGGGAATATGTGACACAACAGAACTGAAAAAGATCTTGTAGTAATTGTGGACAGCAGGCTAAACATGAGCCAATAATGTGATATTAAAAGGGCAAATGTTATTGTTATTTTGGGATGTATTAACAGAAGTATTAATTCTAAATCATGGGAAGTAGTAGTTTCTCTATACTCCTTATTAGTCAGACCTCATCTGGAATAGTGTGTCTAGCTCTGGGCACCAAGATTTAAGAAAGAGGCATTAAAATTAGAGAGGGTCCAAAGGAGGGCAACAAAAATGATCCAAGGTTTGGAAACACTGCCGTATGAGGAGAGACTGAGAGAACTGGGCCTGTTCAGCCTTGAGAAGAGAAGACTGAGAGGGGGACATGGTATCCCTCTAGAAGTACCTCAAAGGCTGTCACACAGCTGTCACACATGGGAAGGTCAAGATTTCTTCTTGCTGATACCAGAGTGTAAGACACAGAATAATCAATTCAAGCTTTGACAACTCAGGTTCAGGCTAGATATCAGGAAAGTTTCCTTGCTGTCAGAGCAATACGATAGTGCTACCAGTTGCCTAGCGAGGTGGTGGACATTCAAAAAGAAACTGGACAGCCATCTGAGTGGGATGGTGTAAATTGGTACCCTGCAACAGCAGGGGGGTGGACCTGATGGCCTTCTTGGCCTCTTCCAAGTGTGCTATTCAGTTATTCTATGATTTATATTATATTTTGTATGCTGTCACTACTGTTTTGTATTGCAAAAGTCCTGGGACTTTTGTATAGGACAGGATAAAAATGCCCCAAATAAATAAATAAATAAATAAATAAATAAATAAATAAATAAATATCTCCCTATCTGTTCAATCTGAATGCAGAACATGTAAGAAAAATTGAATAAGAATCAGAGGAAGGAATGAAAATTGGAGGAAGACACATCGATAATGTGAAATATATAGATGATACCATACTACTGTCAGAAAGCAGCAATGAATCCAAACAAATCCTGATGAAGGTGAAAGAACAAAGTGCAAAAGCAGAACTTCCGCTGAACATTAAGAATACAAAAATCATGACCACAGAAGAGTTACTCACCTTTACAGTTAATTATGACTAAACTGAAATTATGAAAGATTTTATTGTAACTAGACACAGTCATCAATTCAAATAGAGACTGCAGTCAAGAAATTCGAAGAAGGCTGAAATTGGTAAGGCCAGCACTGAAAGAACTAGAAAAGAAAAATCTCGGTAGAACCTGTATGTGTCCTGGTCATTTTCCGCCCCGAGGCTTCGGCAAGGGGCGGCATAGAAATGTTCAAACAAACAAACAAACAAACAAACAAACAAATAAATAAATAAATAAATATCATCACTTTTAAGGGTGTTTCTGTGGAGACCAAGGCCAAGATCCTCCACAGTATTGTATTTGCAATCACTGTGTATGAGTTTGAAAGCTGTACAGTGGAGAATGTTGACAGGAAGAAAATTGACGCATTTGAACCATGGTGCTGTGGGAGAGCTTTGTGAATACCCTGAACTGACAGAAGGACAAACAAGTGGGCCCTAGATCAAATCAAACCAGAACTTTCCCTAAAAGCAAAAATAGCAAAACTGAGGCTGTCATACTTAGG